>NC_133619.1:636476080-636598580 GCF_048593235.1 Sminthopsis crassicaudata | reverse complement strand
AGACAGAGAGAGAGATAGAGAGAGAGACAGAGAGACAGAGAGAGAGACAGAGACAGAGGGAGAGACAGGAGACAGAGAGAGAGACACAGAGAGACAGAGAGAGACAGAGAGAGAGAGAGAGACTGAGAGACAGAGACAGAGAGAGAGATAGAGAGAGAGACAGAGAAACAGAGAGAGAGACAGAGACAGAGAGAGAGTGAAAGGAGACAGAGACAGAGAGAGAGACACAGAGAGACAGAGAGACAGAGACAGAGGGAGAGACAGGAGACAGACAGAGAGACAGAGACAGAGACAGAGAGAGAGACAGAGAGAGAGAGAGAGACAGAGACAGAGGGAGAGAGAGAGAGAGAGAGGGAGAGAGATACAGAGATAGAGAGACAGAGAAGGGGAGATAGAGGGAGAGACAGAAGGAGACACGGAGACAAAGACACACAGAGAGACAGAGACAGAGAGAGATATGGAGAAACAGAGAAAGACAGAGAGACAGAGAGATAGAGACAGAGGGAGAGACAGGAGACACACACAGAGAGAGAGAGAGAGAGAGACACACAAACAGAGATAGAGAGACAGAGAAAGGGGGAGACAGAGGGAGAGACAGAAGGAGACACAGAGACAGAGACACACAGAGAGACATAGACAGAGACAGAGAGACAGAGGAGAGAAAGAAGGGGGGAGTGAGAAAGACAGAGAAAAAGAGGGAGACGGAAAGAATAAGAGAAAGAGAAAGCCAGAAAGTGACAGAGAAGGAGGGAGAGTAAGAGAAAGGGACAGACGGGGGGGATGGGGACACTTGGAGGGGGGGCCCCTCTGACCCCCAGGCCTCCGGGGGAGGACCACCGCACGCACAGGGAACACTCGAAGATGCCCCCGCCCCTCTGGCCGCCCGTGCACACTCACACGCACCTGGCCACACCCACGCTGACACACTCAGAAAGCGCACCCACAGAGACACACACACCTGGCCTCGAACACCCGGCGCCACAGTCCCGCGCGCTTCCACAAGGAGCTCACCTTCAGGCCCGTAAGAAAGTGCGTCTGCACAAAATAGGTCGCGGAACTACACTTCCCAGAATCCTCTAGGAGGGAAAAAGGTAGGGGTTGGTCACTGCTCAAAGACTTCATTTCCCAAAAGCCTCCGCGGCGGCTCCCTACTACCTTATGATTCTCCCCAAACTTTCCCTCTCTTCCCCAATCTGGTGTCCCAAAGCCTTGAAGACGTCGTGTATGCAGGCAGACGTTGAGGAAGAGAGCATTTTATTAAGCGCTTACTGTGTGCCAGACACTCTGGGTGAGTTTCAAAGCAAACAAAACACAAGAAAACACGCTCACTGACAAAAACACAGGGTTGATATCCACAGACATCCACAGTCACTCACGCGCACTTTGGCTCTAGGGCATAGATGGGGCCACAAAAGGGAGTCTGTGACCCAACCACAGAGTCTACGATATACCCACGGGCACACTCCAGCTGCAGACTCACTTAGAGGCGGAGCGCCAGCGCAGGGATTCCCGAGACAAGAGGTCAAAGGTTATGATCAGCTTTTGAAAGTTCCCAAAGGTCAGTATCCAGCGGGGTGTGTGGAAACGAGATTCTGAAGCATCACTAACAAGTGCAAATTAAAAAGCCCGAAATTGAACCTCACCCCTAGTGCATTATCAGCATTGGTCAAAATGGCAGAAGACAGCAATAGTCGGCGTTGGAGGGGCTGGGGGGAGGCAGGGCTGCTCATCTGCATGGTGGGCCTCTAGAAAACGATTCAGAATTACACCGGAAGTCTCCCACTTGTTCATACCTTTTGACCCAGACAGTTCTACCCAACCTGCACCCCAAGGGATACAAGATGGGGGGCACCCACAGGTGAGCTTTTTGTTATAGCGTCCAATGGTTGGGGAACAGGTGAACTTTCACATGTGCAATGAATATAATGGAATACTATCATGCCGTAAGAATTCAAAGAAATACTGAATTCAGAGAACTTTGGGGAGAATTCCATGAACTGATTTGGATTGGAAAGAGATGACTCCCTTCTCATGGGTCCCCTGCATCTGACCTCGCCCCGCCCCGTCCCCTTTGATCTGTAGGTTGGCTTTCGTCCTTCCTCTTGGAAGAGAACCAAAATGGCGACATCGCAGTTTCCGACTGTGGCCGATCGGACCAATAGGAGCTCGGAATGCTGCGGCCCAGGTCGGAGGCAAATAGTCCCTGGGAACAGTTGGGGTGACGTCACTAACTCTATACATCTCTAGTTTCTCCTGAGCTAATTCATTTCTGCTGCTCACAGAATTACTGGTGCACTGGGATCATAAAGACGAACTGAAATCATCCCGAGGCGCTTTCTTGCTGTTTGTCACCCCGCTCTCAGTGTTGTCATTAAATAAGGAGCCATTACTTCTGCTCTAAATCTGTGACCCTCCGAATGGGCGTGGTCAGTCGGGAGGGGGGCTGAGCGCCAAATTGAGACCATTTTAATATTTCCAGGTCATCCCATTGTCTTCCCCGCTTTGCCATCTGGGAAGGGAAGACTAAAAATTTGTAGGTCAGCGCCCCCTGGTGGGCGATGGGGATTCTGCAGCCCCTTGAAGGCTAACAAAACCATTAAAGAAGTATTTATGGAACATCTGCTCTGTTCCGGACGCTGTGCTAAGGGTTGGGACACAAAGAAGGGTTAAAAAATAGCCCCTGCTCTCAAGTTCATAATTTATCTGGGGAAACACTGCAAGCAACATATGAGAGCAGGAAGACATGGTGGCGATAATCAGGGTGCAGTGCCACCTAGTGGACAACCCATGTATCGCACCACCCCGTACATTGACAACTTTTCTGTGTAGTTTGGGAGAACAGGGCAGGGAGCCACGTGTGAGCTGCTATTGCTATGGTAACCCTCAAGCATCACCTGGAAAACCCAGCAAGTGCAAACTCAAAGACACAGGGTCACTAGCTCCACTCTGCCCCTCCCTCCCTGCTGATCCAATACCTGTCATCACCTGGATTTCTCCATTGCACTGCCATCCTCTGGTCTCTTCCACTGAACTGACGCCATCTGCTGAGTCTCCACTGAACTGCGACTGATTATATGGCTTTTTTAGTCTATCTAGCCCACAACGATTTTAGCTCTTTGTATTAACTTTAGTAGTGGTGGAAAACATATTAATAATACACAGTAGCTAGGTGGTAAAATGGCTAGAGCACCAGGACTAGAGACAGGAAAACCTGAGTTCAAATCTGGCCTCCTTCCTAGCTCTGTGGCTTTGGGTACAAAACCACTGAACCCCCAAAATGGGTCATGAAGAGTCAGAATTTAAACAATTGAAAAATATTCACTCCATCTCCCAAGTCCTTTGCAGGCTACCTGCTTTCTGGACCTTCTGTATGCTTAATCTTCCCCTATCAGAATGTAAACTCTGGAAGCACCAATACTCTTGGTTCTTAGTTTTTTAATCCCCAGCATGTAGCACAGAACATCTTATATCTTAATAAAGCCTTCCTCTAAATCTCTAATGATTAGCAGCATCCTTGGTACTTTCTAAAATTGTTGGTTGACTTCCATTAAAAGTTAAGAATTTTCCCTTTAGTCATAGTTGTCTTTCTATTTATTTTATGGTGTGAGATTTATATACAAGCCAGTATCCTTTTTAGAAATGACTGTATTATAGGAGGTAAGATATTTGTTGTTGTTGTTGTAGTAGTGATGTCTGATTCTCCAGGACTTTCCTTTGGGGTTTTCTTTGCAAAGATAGTGGAATAATTTTCCATTTCCTTCTCTAGATCATATTACAGATGAGAAAACTGAGGCAAATAGGGTAAGTGACTTATCCAGGGTCATATGGCTAGTAAATGTTTGAGGCAAATCTGGCCTCATGAAATCTGAACTCATGAAGATGAGTCTTCTACTCTACCCATTGGGCTACCTAGCTGTCCATATGTCTGGATGTTATATAATGTGTAATATGATAAATATTTATTTATTTATAATATAACAAATATTTATTTATTAATTTATTATGTCTCTATGGACCCTTCCAGAGCTGAATCTATAACAAACATGGACACCAGAGACAAGTGGATTTCTTGACATTGAGAAAGAATGGACAATTATGTTTTGGAAGGGCTGGCATTAAGCTTCCTGTTTACAATGGGTTTTGTAATCTTGGAATGATCCAATGTACCAAATATTCTAAAATTGAAGAGGTTCCTTCTTCTAGTCATTGGCTTCTTCTATGTTCTGTTGAGTGTTCCTGACAATGAAATTGCCTTAAAATCTCCCAGGTTGAGCCTTAGGCAGCTAAGTGACACATTGGATAAATTTTTTGTTTTGCAGTTAGGAAGATCTGAGTTCAGATTCAGCTTCCATCACCTACTAGATATGTGTACCTGAAAAAGTGATTTAATCCCTGTGGCCTCCATTCCTTCCTGCAAAAAATGAGGATAATGATAGCATATAATGATAGCATATACTTCACAGATTTCAGGAGATGCTGGAGAATAGAATGGCCTGGTCTCCTATGCTTTTTAGGGTCATGAAAAGTTAATATGACTGAATGACAGTAACAATAGCCCCTATGGTGGAGGATTGATTGGCTTCCCGGGCTAAGGCGATGGCCAGTGCAATAATTATTCCTCTGTCTGGTGGCTTTGTATTACACATGGCAGGAAAAATAATCATCACTGAGAAGTCTATGTTTGACCCATACTATTCCTGATTTTGCAATAGTGGCCCTGTCTATGGGCCTCCAGGAACCTAGGTGGCAGCTGGGAATGTTCCAAGAACCAGCAGCAGCCTTCTGCTCAGCTAGAATCCCCCCTTATTTCTACCACCCCCTGGCTCTGCCCTCATCCCTCTCCTTCCTATTTGCTAACTTGTTCAAATCAACCCAAGTTGTTAAACACAAACATAGGAATCATCTCAGAAGTAGCTGGAGACTGTTTTCCTTTGGGTTTGATTTGGCATTTGCCTGTGACTGGAGAGCCAACAAGTACCAGAATGATTGAATAGGAGCATTTGTAGTCAGGAAGCTTCTTAATCACCTCCTTGTTGGAAAACCCAAAATGTTGAGAAATCGTATTTCCTCCAGTTTTTGGAAGACTTTTCCAGATGCCTCCAAAAGGTCTCTTGGGAAGGTGGGTGATAGGTTGATGACAAAGAGGTCTCTCATAAGGAAATAAATGGAGGGTGGACCTTGGAGTGCCCATAAAGATGTCTTGTCTTTGAGTTTTTACCTTCCTTATCCTCTGCAAGGATTGATCCAAGACTCACTCAAGGGAAAAACTTCTTTTTTCAGAAGAGATTCTGGATATCAGAGTCAGAAGATATTGATCTATGGGAAGAGCTGTCCAGGAAGCAAAGGGATGTTGACTGGAGGGTCATTTCCAGTCCTCCAGATCTATATGTTGCCCCTGATAGACCCAGATGGCTCTGGAGGAAGAAGTGAGGCCAGTGACTTTGCACAGTCCTTCCTCACTGAAATCCATTTCACTTGTGTGTCATGGCATCAGCCCCTTGATGTCATGGTCCTTTTCCAGAACAAAGGTCTAACAACAGATGGTGACCGTGTTACTCGGCCATTCGGGAATGTTAACCTCAAACTGCATTTTTTTACATGTGATTTTTTTCTCTAAGATTCCTAGATATGATTGGATCTAACACGTATTTCAACATATTTAACATGTATTGGATCACCTCCCAGCTAGGGGAAAGGGTGAGGGGAAGGAGGGGAAAATTTGGAACAAAAGGTTATGCAAGGGGTCAATGTTGGAAAAATTACTCATGCATATGCTTTGTAAATAAAAATCTTCAATAAAAAAATAAATAAAACTGAGGGAGCAAGAAAAAAAAAAGATTCCTATATATATGTTACCTTGGAGAGAGACATATCAGAGGGAATGGGGAAACTAGGCTGGTTTAAACATCTCTAAGTCAGACATGGCCTAGCTATTAATGTTTTTTAAAATTTATTTTTTTAAATAAAAAAGAATAGAAAAAAAGAAAAACAAAAGGAAAACAAAACAGAACAGAACATTGTGAAGTACCCAGCAGAAGATCAGGGAGAATTCAAAATATATAACAATAAATTAACAGTCCAAGAAAGGATATATAGATGGCCTAGATGCCTAGATGACACAGTGGATAGAGCACCAGCCCTGAAGTTAGGAAGACCTGAGTTCAAATGTGATCTCAGACACTTAACACTTCCTGGCTGTGTGACCCTGGGCAAGTCACTTAGCCCCAATTGCCTCAGCAAAAAAGAAAAGAAAAAAGAAAGGATATATAAAAGTAGAAGGAATTATATTCATGAGTATACATCTTTTCTTTGCCACCCTGTAGGTTATTCATTTGATCTCTGCTGCATATTTTTTTACTGTATTCTCCCTCCCATCCCCTGCCCAAGCAGGCTATAGTTAAGCATAAATATGTATTATATAATGCATATATAGACACACACACACACACAAACACATACAAATATATACACATACATTCACATCTATCTGTTAGGTCCTTACTAAGTGCTAATGAGATAATGAGATATTAGGTTCTTACTAAGTGCTAAGTTGGTACTTAACAATTCTCTAGTTCCCGCCTTTCCTGGTAGTTTGACTTGTGAATTCCTAAGGAAGAGCTTGTGTGCTTGGAAGGAGCAAGCTCATTGGTTGAAGTGGCTCTTCCCAGAAGCCCTTGCATTATCCCACGCCCATTCTCTGGGAGGATAAAAGAGGGCATCACTCCAGAGATAGAAGTCTCTGCACTACATCAGGCTTGACACGGCAGGAAGGGAAGTCACTTCTCTGGACAAGAGTTAACGGCAACTGTCTGGAGACAATGGTTCTTTACAGGAAGAAGAATCTATCAGAGAGATTTGAGTTGACACAGCAGATCTCCTCCCAGAGAGCAATCCGCAGCTTCTGAAGACAACAGCACGCTACAATTGGCGTCCACACGTGGGGCCAGGACCTTTCCTTATTCTGACAAGGACTTATTCTGAGCTCTTCAGAGCAGCTAGACTGGACCATAGCACCTATCCACAGATCTAATCATATACGTATATACACACATATTGGAGCAACATGCATACATATCTACATATACTCAGACACACACATATACTTACACATTTATACATATGTAAACATGCATCTAAAACAATATTAGTATGGCTGACATGTAATGTAGATTTCTCTCTTGATTACATTTAAATTTAATTTAATATAATTTAAATTTAACTTATCTCTTCTTTCCTATCTCTGTTTATTCTTCTGGTTTAATTCTGCTTCCTAACTTACCTTGCTATTACTTAACTTCTTGGCCCACATGGATCCTTCCTTTATCTTTCCCACCCTTTACTTACCCTTTTGCCCATCATTCCTCTCTTATTTCTTTATAGATTTTGGAGGGTGCTATATCTTTCATAGTATATATGTAATTTTGCCTATTTAATCCATTCTCAATGTGATTAGGTTTTCAGAACTCTGTGCTCTCCTCCCTCCTCTACTGCCTCTGTCTATTTTTCCTCTGAACCTCATTTGTATAACAAAATTGCTACTTTTACTTTTTTCTAGGTGTTCTTGCTTTTAAAAAATCAGATCATATTCAACTGTGCCCCAGTCTTTCTTTTGAGTTATCCAATTGTTGATGAAAATCTTAAAATACTATATAAATTTCCATGTAAAAGATTCAAAGATATAAACATCTTGTTGATGTTAAATTCCTTCAAATTGATCTTTGAGATTGGCTGCTATATGTTAAATTTTCTACTGAATTCAGGTTTGGTTGAAAGTCCTGAAAATCTGCAAGTTTGTTGAATGTCCTTTTTTTTTTTTTTCCAATTCAATAGTATGTAATTTTGCTGAATATGACATTTTTGAGCCACTGCCTAGTTGTTTTGATTGCCAGTATTTTTGATTCCAGTACTTTTATTGTAGCTGCTGACAAGTTCTATAATATTATTATTGTATCTTTAGTGTATTTGAAATTTTTCTTGTTTCTTGTTTCTTTTCTTTGATCTTGGGATTTCAAAATTTGGCAATAATATTCCTATGTGTTTTCCACAAAGGATCTCTTTGAAATGGTGATTGGTGTTTTGGTATTTTTTGTTTGTTTGTTTGTTTCTATTTTAACTTTCCCCTCCTGTTCTATCATTCTAGGACACTTTTCTTGGATTATTTCTTGCACCATTGTGTCAAGGTTTTTGTTTTTGTTTTTGTTTTTTTTTTTGGTCACAGTTTTCATGTAATCTAATTATTCTTATATTTTCTCTTCTCAATCTATTCTCTAGATCTGTTGTTTTCTTAAAAGATGTTTCAGATTCTGTTCTATTTTCTCATTCTTTATAATCTGTTTTGTTATTTCTTGGTCTCTCATGGCTTCACTGGCATCCCCTTACCCAATTCTAATTGTCAAAGAGTTATTTTCATCTTTAAGACTATGTATCTTCTTTTCTAGGAAATTTTTTCATAATCTTGTTTTTCTTGGGTGGTTTTTATTTATTTATTTTTATATTTTTCCTCAATGTCTTTTATTTGATTTTTAAATTCTTTTTTGAGTTCTTCTATAAATTCTCTCTGGGCTGGGAGCCATTTCACATTACTCTTTGGGGAAGAAGAGTGTTTTTTATTTCAGCATCCTCCTCTGAAGATGAACTGGGTCTTCCCTATTTCCATAGTAAGTTTGTTCTTCTTTGCCAGTTCATTTAAAAAAAGAGAGAGAGAGAGAACTATTACATAAACACTTATAATCTTGGGGTGGGGCAGATGGTGTCTCTAGCTTCAGTCTGGTTCTCCCCCTCTGATCTGGAAGCCCAAACCAAGAACCCCACCTTCCTGTAAGTACCCATAGCCAACAGCATCCCTACCCCACTGCTTCTGCACTCCCAGTGTGTGAGTTCCTTCTCGACCAGGGCTGGTCTCAGTAGCATAGCTAGGCCTCCTGTTCCAGATCAGAGGTTCTCCTCAGTCTTCCCTGACTCAGACCCTTGACTCCTCAAGCAGTCTGGAAGGTGACAGTTTCTGTGGTTCCTGTTGAGGCTCCAGCCAAACCCAGCTCACCCCAGGAACTGGTGTTTCTGCAGAGCTAGCCTGAAAATGTTTGCACTACATGCTGGCTAATCCCTGGCCTGAGTCTTTCTTCAAAGTTTTTTGTGTTGTCCCAGGAGGAGCCTGTTCTGCCTCAAGTCTTCTTGATTTTTCACTAGTCTGTTTGCCCTGAGATGAAAATTTGTTCTGTTTGTGGAGAGAATCTGGAGAGCTTAAAATTTATTAACCTACTCTGTCTTCTTCCCAGAATCTTCTTCCCAACTATTAGTGTTGAATAATTTTGTTTCTGGCAGACTTATGCTTAAAATACTGAGTACAATATTATTATTATTATTTTTCCCTGAGGCTGGGGTTAAGTGACTTGCCAGGGTCACACAGCTAGGAAGTGTTAAGTGTCTGAGACCAGATTTGAACTCAGTTCTCCTGACTTCAGGGCTGGCGCTCTATCCACTGCGCTACCTAGCTGCCCCTACAATATTATTTTTTCAAAAAAACAATTATCCAGGTGGAAAAAAACCAAACACCTGAATTTGACATTTAAATCATAGAAAAGTTTTAAGTATGCCATCTGCCCTGTTATTATGCAATGCGCAGAGTTTCCTTCTCCAGCACATTTTATAGACAAGGAACTGAGTTAAGTGAGTTGCCCAGGGTCAAACAGCTAGTCAGGTTTAAACTCAAAAAGAGGAGTCTTCGTGACTCCAGGTACAGCATCCTATTCACTGTACCACTATCAAACAATCTGATAAGTCCATTTTAAAAAATTTAAAAAGAAAGTTAGGGGATTGAGATGCTCCAACCATTTTATAAAGCATATAAAATGTAATCTTTCCCCTTTTGGGCTCAGCTGATTCTAATTCCATTGGGGCAGAGATTAGAAAAGTTCATAGACAAAGGAGAAGCACATAGAGGTTCTCCTTCCCACAGAGAAGAATGGAGAGTGACACAGCTCTAAGAAGAAAAGCTTCTCAACCTAGGATCCATGGACTTGGTGATTTTATTTTTCCCCCTTTTAAAAATAGATTTCTTTTTTTCTTGGTTATACATGTATATTAATTAATTTTTAAAATACACATTTCTTTATGAATCATGTTGGGAGAGAAAAATCAGAACAAAAGGGAAAAATCTTGAGAGAAAAAAAACAAGAAAAAAAAGTGAACACATCATGAACATTTCTAGTCTCAATAGCTTGGATCACTGAACCGCTAAGAACCAAGTCTTTCATAGTTGATCATTGCACACTCTTGCTGTTATTATGTACAATGTATTCTTGGTTCTGCTTGTTTTGCTCAGCATCAGTTTGTGTAAGTCTTTCCAGGCTTTTCTAAAATCATTTGTTCAAATTTTTTTAAAGAGCAATAAATAACATTCCATTACCTTCATATATTACAACTTATTCAATCATTCCCCAAATGAGGAGCATTCACTCCTTTTCTAATCCTTTGCTACCACAAAAAGGACTGCTACAAACATTTTTTGCACATGTGGGTCCTTTTTCCTCCTTTATGATTTTTTTGGAATATAGACTCAGTAATAATACTGCTGGATCAAAGGGTATGCAGTTTTACAGCCCTTTGGACCTAGTTGGACTTGGTTCTTTTAAAAAATATTTTAATAATTTCAATTATCCATGATCTTTATACATTTAAAATGCAATTTTGAGTCAGGAACCATATGAACACAATTACAGAACACTTTCCATACAAATAAAGTCAGAAATAATCTCTTGGGAAAATATCAAGTGCTCATGGGTAGGCTGAGCTAATATAATAAAAATGACAAAAATTAATCTACTTATTTAGTGCCATACCAATCAAACTTCCAAGAAACTACTTCACAGGGATAGAAAAAATAATAAAATTCATCCGGAAGAACAAAAGGTCAAGAATGTCAAGGGAATTAATGAAAAAAATGGCAATGAAGGTGGCCTAGCTGTGCCAGACCTAAAACTATATTATAAAGCAATGGTCATCAAAACCATTTGGTACTAGCCGAGAAATAGAGTAGTCAATCACTGGAACAAATTAGGTTCACAGGACAAAATAGTCAATGACTATAGTAATCTAGTGTTTGATAAAGCCAAAGACCCCAGCTTTTGGGACAAGAACTCACTATTTGACAAAAATTGTTGGGAAAATTGGAAATTTGTATGGCAGAAACTAGTCATTGAGCCACACCTAATACTGTCTACCAACATAAGGTCAAAATGGGTTCATGATTTAGACATAATGATATTATAAGCAAATTCTGATAAAGACTTCATTTCTAAAATATATAGAGAATTGATTCAAATTTATAAGAATTCAAGCCATTCTCCAATTACTAAATGGTCAAAGGATATGAACAATTTTCAGATGAAGAAATTAAAGCAATTTATAGTCATATACAAATGCTGAATAACTATTGTTCAGAGAAATGCAAATTAAGACGACTCTGAGGTACCACCACACACCTCTCAGATTGGCTAAGATGAAGGAAAAGATAATGACGAATGCTGGAGGGGATATAGGAAAACTGGGACACTGATGCATTGTTGGTGGAGTTGTGAAAGAGTCTGGCCATTCTGGAGAGCAATTTGGAACTATGCCCAAGAAGTTGTCAGGCTGTGCATACCCTTTGATCCAGCTGTTCTACTACTGGGCTTATATCTCAAGGAAATACTAAAGAAGGGAAAGGGACCTGTGTGCCAAAAGGTTTGTGGCAGGAGTCGGCTGCAGGCAGCAGCAGCGAAGGAGCGACTCCCTCCTCTCCTATGGCCCTCGTTTCCTCCCTCACCCTCCCTCCCTCGCTCGCTCCTTTCCGGAACCATGGCCTCTGGGGTCGCTGTCTCAGATGGAGTGATTAAGGTGTTCAACGACATGAAGGTTCGCAAGTCCTCAACACCCGAGGAGGTGAAGAAGCGCAAGAAGGCCGTGTTGTTCTGCCTGAATGAGGACAAGAAGAACATTGTGCTGGAAGAGGGCAAGGAGATCCTCGTGGGCGACGTGGGCGAGACCGTGGATGACCCCTATACCACCTTTGTCAAGATGCTCCCAGATAAGGACTGTCGCTACGCCCTCTACAACGCCACCTACAAGACCAAGGAGAGCAAGAAGGAGGACCTCGTGTTCATCTTCTGGGCCCCCGAGTGTGCCCCCCTCAAGAGCAAAATGATCTATGTGAGCTCCAAGGATGCCATCAAGAAGAAACTGACAGGGATCAAACACGAATTACAAGCCAATTGTTACGAGGAAGTGAAGGACCGCTGTACCCTGGCCGAGAAACTGGGGGGGGCAATACCGTGATTTCCCTGGAGGGGAAGCCCTTGTGAGTCTCCCACCTCCGGCTCCCCTGCTGGGGCTGGCCAAGCCCAGCAGGAGAGCGGGCTGCCCCCTTCCTGCCAGACCCAAGGGGCTGGGGGGATCCCAGCAGGGGCAGGGCAATCCCATCACCCATTTGCCAAACAGCCCCCCAACCCCTGACCTCCCCCACTTCACCCCAGTGGCTCTGGCCTTCCTAAACCGCCTTTGATATACTCATTCCTCTTGAGTTGTAGCAGACCAAGGCCCTCCCAGACGCCCAGATGGGGGGGGGGGGAGGCCAGTATTTTCCAGCATTTTTTTTTAACTGACGCCCCCAGTTTTCCCCCTTCCCCGGTGCTGCCAACTTCTAACTGCAATAGTGGCTTTGTGCTTGTTGTTTAGTTTTGTGTATAAATGGAATGATGTGGAGACCCCCTCTCCCAACACAGCCGGCTCCCCTCCCCCCCAGTTACTCATGTGGCCAGTATAAAGGAAAGTTACAGTGCCAGTAAAAAGGAAAGTTCAATTAAAAAAAAAGACAAATAAATAAAAAGGTGAGCTGCAAAAAAAAAAAATTAAAAAAAATGTTTGTGGCAGCCCTCTTTGTAGTGGCAAGAAACTGGAAACTGAGTAGATGCCAATCAATTGGAGAATGGCTGAATAAGTTATGGTCTGTGAATATTATGGAAAATTATTGTTCTATAAGAGACAATCAGCAAGATGATTTTAGAGAAGCCTGGAGAGACTTATATGAATTGATATGAAGTGACATGAGCAGAACCAGGAGATCATTGTACACAGCAATAGAGATCATACGATGATCAATTCTGACAGAAAGGGCTCTTTTCAACAATGAGGTGATTCAGGCCAGTTCCAATGGCCTTGTGATGAAGAGAGCCATATGTATCAAGAGAGAAAGGGAACTATGAGGACTGAGTGTGGATCACAACATAGTGATTTCACTCTTTTTGTTGTTTTGCATTTTATTTTCTTTCTCATTTTTTTCTTTTTTGATTTGATTTTTCTTGTGTAGCATTATATTTGTTGGAAATATGTATAGAAGAATTGAACATTTTTAACATATATTGCATTATTTGCTTCCAAGGGAGGGTAAAATTAGAAAACAAGGTTTTGTAAGGGTGAATGTTGAAAATTATCCTCAAATACAATTTTGAGAAGAGGTCCATAAACTTTAGTAGGCTACCTACCATAGGAGCTTATTCAAAAAAGGTGAAGAACTCTTGCCTTTGAGTGATATGAGTATTAAAAGTTCAGAGCAGCTTCCTGACCCCTTATCCCCATGCAGGGACACCCCTGTTATATTCTTTATATATCCAGATTCTAGGGGCACCCTGACAGGAATGCTCTTGGAATTAATTGTAAGCTGAGGGAACTCCCGATCCTGACTTTGAAAAGGATAAACTTGGAGCATATCAAATTCTTATAGCCTACAAGACATAGGAGTCTTTTATAAATTCCCCATAGAATCACAGACTCTTACAATAGGAAGGGACCCCAGAAGGTCTTTTTGTTCAACCATTCTTTTCTGGGAACACAAGCCCAGCCAAGGTTTATCTTCTGCTGCTTGAAAATCTTCCATGATGAGGTACTTGCTACTTCAAGAAATGGCCTGAAAGAGCTGAAACATCTTTTTTTTTTCCCAATGGGTCCTACTAGTTCTTTCCTTTGAAAACGGATCACTGTTTCTAATCCAAGGATTGGCCAGCACTCGGTACAATCGAGGGGATGATCTGGGGTATTCTGTCCCTCCTCTCCAGGCTGTGTTCTGGCTGAGGATCCAGACTTTTAGGTAGCCTTTGGGACATCCATCTTAATGAGTCCTGGGGGCCGCTTGCAGGAAATTCTTGTCCTTATTCTTATTTTTTAACCTTCGGATTTGATCATTGTGCCAAATACAGACTTCACATACTGTTGTTCATTATCTATACCAGTGTTGGGGAAATGGGGAAGATCGTGTTTTTTTCCACTAATTGTTGATCCTTTTTGAACTCGAGTTCAAATCCAGCCTCAAGACATTTACTAGCTCTGTGAGACTTGGACAAGTCCTTTAACTCTGTCTGCTCTAGTTTCATCTGCAAAATGAATTGAAGAAAATGGCAAAGCAGTCCATCTCTTTGCCTAGAGTCAAGAAGAGTCTCACATGACTGAAAAAGAAGTGCTTTACAAAGATTATTTAAGAATAACTAGATGATGCAGTGGATAGAGCACTGGGCTTGGAGTCAGGAAGACTCATGAGTTCAAAACTAGCCTTAGACACTTTAGTTGAAATTTAATTTTTCCTTTAGAGTTTCTTAAGCCAATGAAATCTCATGGACAAATTGCAGGGGTGGAAAAGGGGTGATCCTTTAAACTATTTTCCTGGTTTGCCATATAAGACCAAGAGTCCCTGGAAAAGACCACCTAAGGGTGATTTTTTTTATTGAATATCTCCTTTACCTAGACCTGGGACCTATCCAGAGAAGCCCTTAGTTAAAATTTGTAGACAATCTAACCCTGTTTACCTCAGTTCCTTATCTGTAAAATGAGCTGAAGAAGGAAATGGCAAATACCTCTAATATATTTGGCAAGAAAACCCCAAAAAGGGTCACAGAAATGACTCAAACTGACAATGTGGACACAGCAGAGCCGTTCTCAGAGGTTGCTTTGGAAAGTCCCACTTTTAGAACTTTCATAATGGGAATTTCTGGAGGAAGAGCTCTGACTGATGTTTGTGAACTACCTTAACTATCAATGATCTACAGATTTTAACAAAGGGCTTCTCTGGATAGCTCCCAGGACTAGGTAAAGGAGATATTCAATAAAAACCATCCTTAGGTTGTCTTTTCCAGGGTCCCTTGTTCTTATATGACAAAACGGGCCCTTTTCCAGGCTTGCAACTTGCCCTTGAGATTTCATTGGCATAGGAAACTCCCAAGGAAGAAGCGGCTTGTATTAATGCAGGACTGCTGAGGAACTCAATAATCTGACGGCTTCCGGGGTCACAGAGAAGGGTGCCATGGCCTGGTGAGTGTTGGAGGCAGATGGGAGTCTCGGTCCTCCCAACATTGAGACTGGCTCTATATGCCAGGTGGGGTGGGTCTGCAGCCCACAGCCAGAAATTAAGCCCTAAGTTGTCTCAGGCTGCAAGGTGATAAGATTAAGATGAGCTTGGGATGAGTTTAAAGATGGAGGGGGTGGGGACTTTCATTTCTTTCTCTTTTTTAGTTTTTAAATTTTACTTCCTTTTTTCTTTTTTCATTTCTTTCTTAAAACAAACAAACAAATTCATGTATTGGTTGTGGGTGTTAGGACGGGAAAAGAGCAGAGGCTAGTGATAGAATCAAAGAAAATTCAGATTCACAGTCCAAACCATCTATTTCTTTACTTTCTTTGCTTTAAAAAATGATCTGTACGTGTCTTTGTGTTGTTTAAAGTCGTTTGTGGTTTTAACCAATAGATTTCTTCAGGAAGGTGCCCCAAGTGGCTGTTATTTCTGATCACATCTTACACGAGAATGTGAGTGACTCCAGGTAGAGTCTAACATACACCAACGGGGAAATGGAAAAATATGGAGGGAAAAATATTTTATAATCAATAAACATCTATTAAATGCCACTGTGTGTCAGGCACTGTGCTAAGCATTGGGGATGCAAAAGGGGGCAAGACAGTCCCTGTCCTCAAGAAGTGTACAATCTAACGGGGGAGACAACAAGTAAACAAACAGATACAAAGAAGCTGCCAACAAGATAAACAGGAAATAACAGAAGGAAGGCACTAGAATTAAGAGGGGTTGGGAGAAAGCTTCCTACAAAAAGTGGGATTTTAGGAGTCAAAGAGATTAGCAGTCCGAGCAGAGATGGGGTATCCCAGGCACCGGGGACAGCCAGGGAGAAGCCCGGGGATTTTGCAGGTTGGTGTCACTGGGTTGAGGAGAACGTGTTGAGAAGTAGATCACAAGAAGTCTGAAAAAGTGGAGGGGGCCAGGTTCTAAAGGCCTTTGAAGGCCTGCATTTGCTTCTGAAGGCAAGGGGGAATCACTGAAGCTTCTTGGTTAGGATGATGAAATGGACTGATCCTTTAGAAAAATCACTTTGGTGGCTGAATGAGAGACTTAGAGGCAGCCAGAGCTCCCAGTGGACCACTGCCCTGGTCTAGACCTGAGGTGATGGGGATCTGTACAGGTGGGGTGTACCGAGGAGAAAATGCTGAAAAAAAAAAACCTGATAGGCTTTGGCAAGAGGCTGGATATGGGGTGTGAGAGACAGCAACACGTCCAGGACGGCTCCTTGGCTGAAAGCCTGAGGCACTAGGAGGATGGTGTTGCTCCCCACCATAATGGGGGAGTTAGGAGGCAAGGAAAATTTAGGGGAAAGAGATGAGGTCATTCAGATGTCTACTAGACATCCAATTCGAGATGTTGGAAAGGCCATTGGAGATGGGAGACTGAGGGCTGGGAGAACGATCACAGCTAGCGCAATCTGGTGCTTGGCTATTCATAAATGCGTCTGAGCCAAGCTTTTCTCAGTGAGCATTATACCCATTCCTGTGTGAAGTCTTATGTTTGATAAGGGATGAACGCCACCTGAAGAACTTCCCACACTCCTTGCACTCGTAAGACTTCTCTCCAGTGTGGGTCTTGAGGTGCTCGGTAAGAGACGAGCTGTAGCTGAAGGCTTTCCCACACTCATTGCACTGATAGGGCTTCTCTCCGGTGTGAGTTCTCAGATGGTGGGTAAGGGAGGAGCTGTAGCTGAAGGCTTTCCCACACTCATTGCACTGATAGGGCTTCTTTCCTGTGTGAGTTTGATGGTGCTGAGAAAGGGAGGTGCAGTAACTGAAGGCTTTCCCACATACTTTACATTTGTAAGGTTTCTCTCCTGTGTGAGTCTTCTGGTGCTGGATAAAGGCGGAGCAGTACCTGAAGGCTTTCCCGCATTCGGAGCATTCATAGGGTTTCTCTCCTGTATGAATCCTCTGGTGCTGAGTGAGGAAGGAATTCTGGCTGAAGGCTTTCCCACAGACGCTGCACTTGTAGGGCTTCTCTCCAGTGTGAATCTGCTGGTGCTGATTGAGGACTGAGCAGTAACTGAAGGCCTTTCCACATTCTCCACACACATAAGGTCTCTCCCCGGTGTGAATTCTCTGATGATAATACAGGGAGGCCCTCTGGCTGAAGGCTTTCCCACAGTGACTGCATTTATAGGGTTTCTCTCCAGTGTGAATCCTCTGATGCTGAGTAAGGAAGGAATTCTGGCTGAAGGCTTTCCCACAGACACTGCATCCATAAGGCTTCACTCCAGTGTGAATCTGCTGGTGCTGAGTAAGGACTGAATAGTACCTGAAGGCTTTTCCACATTCACTGCACAGATAGGGCTTCTCTCCAGTGTGAGTCCTCTGATGGTAACACAGGGATGATTTCTGGCTAAAAGCTTTCCCACATTCATTACACTCAAAAGGTTTCTCACCAGTATGAATTCTCTGGTGTTTGGTAAGACATGTGCTCCAGCTGAAGGTTCTCCCACACTCATCACATTTGTAAATTTTTTCCCGACTATGTGTTTTCTTGTGGGTGACTGTGCCCTGCTCTAATGATTTTTCCAGATTCTTCTGCTGTCCTTTTAAATTGTCTCCACATTTCCAGGTTTCTTCCACTTTTGAGTCCCAGAGACCATCCTTTGTAACTCTTTCCAACAATGGAGATGACATTTTGGCTGCAGATGTGCATTCTAAATCTGAAAGAAATAAAAAAAAAAAAATTACCTAAATTTCCTATCCTCTGAGCTGGGAGAGAAAACAAAAAGGAAAAGGAAAATAAAATCTATTTATCCATGTCAGCTTAGAAAGGGCACAGTCAAGGTGATATGGTATGGCTTCGAGGAAAATATAGCAGTGGTTTTGAGGTCCCCTGATTTTGGAGGGCTTTTGTTCTGCCAATCTATCCAATTCTTCTGCTCATGGCGTATAGTCCACATCCTATCCCTCACACAACCTGCATGCACAGGGCTCTCCCCTGGGCTTTCTCCTCTTCCTACATCCCTTTTGGTCAGTCTCTCAACCCCCAGGGGGGTTCAATGATCATCTCTAGGCAGACAATACTCATATCCACATCTACAATCCTCCACCCTCTCCTGAGCTGCATTCCCACATCTCCCCCTGCCTGCTCAACATTTCTGCCTAAATGGTCCAGGGCAACAAGCCTGCCATAAAGGTTACAATGCAAACTACTTTTGCCAATGGTCCCACAACAAGAACCAGGAATGATATTAAAAGGAGGGAGATAAAACTATTTCGAGTTGCTCTACTTGTAGTAGGACAACTCTGGACATAACTTATATCTATTCAATTGTTAGCTAATGCCTGACTAAATGGTAGTATATGACTAGGATGGAATATTCCTATACTATAAAAATGACATATATAAATACAGAGAAATCAGGAAAAAAAAAAAAAAGACTAAATATTTACCATGACTTAAAAAAAACCCACAACCATAAATTGCCTACAAAAAACTACTATGCGGAAAAAGTAAAGATGGAAGAGCTGGGAAGGGAACAGAAAGCCAATCAGCTATTACATTACTATTAGTATAACTAGCATGTGGCTTAAAGTTTTTAACGTGTGTACAGAACAATGTTATCACAAATGTCTGCTTTAACCCCTGTATGCAGTCTAAACTTATAGTTCTCTTCAGGAATCTTTGTTTTATTTCAGTATTTGCTGAGATTCAAACAAACCCACAAACCAAATGGCTCCATCAGGACAAACTCTCCTGGAGCATGGCGGAACATGTGGACACAAGCCTGTGGCCTCTCCTGCCCAAACCCAGAGGCTCCAAAAGTAGATCTAGGATGGTGGATGCAAGATCAGGAATGGCCTTGGGAGGGTCAGCACCAGACAGAGGTCTGACAGAGTCTAAGTGTCCGGGAGGGCAGAGCCCAAACTGAGACCAGGAGCTCCAGGCTGAGTGGTATGGCCAGCCAAGGCAGGGGTGAGGGAGGCTCTGGGAGGCCAGGGGTCCATCCCCATGGTTAGATGGAGAAGGAGGAGGGGAAAGACCTGACAGAGACAAGGAAAAGGCATTCCTTGTCTGTTTTATTTTTTTAAATGGGGAAACCGGTTATGTTTAAAGGTGAGTCTGTAATAAAGGTTGGACTTAGAGGGGTCGGGAGGAAAGATTGAGGTCCATAGAGGACATGAAGGAAGATGTTGGGGAGGGGAATGCTGAGGAGGGGGGATACTTAGGAGAGGGAATACTGAGGAGGGGGGATGTTGAGGGGGGGATAGGTCTAAGGAATGAGAGTGAAGATAAAGAAACCTTCCTGTTTCCTCATTCAATCTAATGCTCTCATGGGCCCTGTAGGCTCAAGGACACTGGCAGAGCCCCCCCATGGACCCCTTTTTAAGGACTCACCAGCTCCCCGACTTTCCATCACTCACCTGGCTGGGGGCCTCTGGGGTCTCCCATCTCCAGCTTCCAGGGTCCGTTCCCGAGTTCCAAATGAGAGAGCACATTAGGCCAGGCTCGGAGCAGTCCTGCTCATGGGAAGACAAATGGGATGTGTCTGCCTGTGCTCAGGGGCAGGGGTCGGCCCTGAGGGAGGGGAGGCCGTCAGTGGGGAGGTAACTGCCTGGGTTCAGAAAGAACAAGCTTATTTGTTCTAGCTGGGGTGTTGGGGGGATGGCCTGCCCCCCTGCCAAGGCCTCCTCACTGGGAAGGACACCGGGGCAGCCCAATTAATCTGGCCAGTCCTGTGAAGCACAGAGCTTTCCCTGGAGAACACAGGCACAAGTGGTCTAGGAATATGTAACCTTGCACCCCAATATCAAGAACAGATGACCCCCCAGGAGGCCCGCAGCCAGCAATAACCAAGGGGTCGAGGCAGCCTCAGGGGCAGGCCCTTACCCAGGAAGGCCAGGCTCCTGTAGTTCTCCAGCATCACGTCCCTGTAGAGATCCCTCTGGGCAGGGTCCAGCAGCCCCCACTCCTCCCGGCTGAAGTCCACGGCCACATCCTGGAATGTCACCGGCTCCTGAAACATCACACGGGTTCTGCTTATCCAGGGGCACCCCCCATCTCACTTTGGAGGAGGGCAGAGATCACAGGGTAGGAGAAATGGCTCGGACATCATGCAGTGAGTAACTATGTGCCTCCCGCTGTACTGAACACGGTCCTTGACCATTGTTGTGTTGTTCCCTCACACGGGAAGGCCCCGGCTTGAGGATATGGAAGGAGCAGGTTCAGTCAGGTGAGTGCCCTGATTCCCTAACTACAGCCCTTCCGGCTTAGGCTAGGTCTCAAGCCTGCTTCTCTACACCAGAATAATCCCTCTGGTTAAGACCTGGGACAGTGGCCAGGGGAGCTATCAGCATCCGGGCAGGTCTGCCCAAGGACGTGGGCATCCTTGTCCCCCTACAGGGGGCAGATGGCATCTAGACTGTCCCGAGGGCAGCACCAGTCCTGGCAGCCAGCCAGCCAAGCTGTGTTTTGCCCATCTCCTGTGTCCTGGCCCAGCACAGACTTGGGCCCCTTGACAGAGCAGGCAGGGACTGAAAGGTTAGGGCTTCTGACCTCTCCCTAACCCTTCAAAACAGAGGCTCATGGGGCCAGCAAGGTCAAGGGTAAGCCCAAGACCACAAAGTAAGTGAACAGTCAGAATTTAAGGTGAGATCTTTGCTCCAAGGTCAAGGTTCTTCCCCCTGGTCTGAGCTGCCCTGGGGAGGCTGTGGGGAAGCTCCTGAGATCAATGGGTGAATGCTGAATGGGAGGAGGGCCTAGAGCGGGACTTTGTCTAGTCAGGATCCCTTTGTGACCCAGAAATTGTATGTAAACCCCTCACAGGTATAAAAGGCTATAAAACAGGCACGGAAATCAAACATTTACTGACAAAAATCATAATTTCATGACCCCCCATTTAGTTATGAGACCCTAGGCAGGGTCATGACCCATAGTTTAAGAAGCAGATCTAGAGAGTCCATCCCCCATTAGAAGGACTTGTGACCTAAGGATGGGCAGAGACGCCCATGCAGCCGTTGCATTGCAGACAGGGGAGAAAGCCCCCCACCTCACCTGAGAGCCAGCTGTGGGCCCCTCAGTGGCCACTCCGTCCTCCTCGATGCTCCCCTCCGTCAGACAGGGCGAGTCCTGATATGGCAGCGCTGGGGAAACACAAACGGCCACGAAGGACGCTCTCATCAATAAGAGGTCTCCAACTCCTCTAGGGAGAGCAAGGTCCGAGGGGCCCCGGGCCCCCCCAAACACAGCCCGTGCCCGGGGATCATTAATGTGGACTGCAGCCAAGTTCTACATCTGGAGACAGCCATGGGGAGCTGGGGGTTGGCAGAGCCAGCCTGGCAATAATAAAGCACAAAAAGGGATGCGATGTCTTCGTGGCAAAACATAACAGCACTTAGTAGGTACTTTACACACATTTATGGACTGCTCAGCAGATATGGCAAAACATAACAGCACTTAGTAGGTACTTTACACACATTTATGGACTGCTCAGCAGATCTCTGAGCCAGCTAATAAAACCTCCCAAGATGGATCAAGACAATGTTATTGGTTCAGTCATTTTTCAGTCGTGGCCAACTCTCTGTGACCCCACTGTGGTTTTCTTGGCAAAGCCTCAGTGTTTGGGGGCTCTGATGGAAAGCATGGGGGAGGAGGCTGCCAAACTGAAGGTCTACAAAGCCTTGAGTTGCTGCTGCCCACTTGTAACCTGACCAGCCTCCCAGCGGCAGCCTCCCAGTGCCAGCCAGGAGGCTTTCCTGCTGAATCGTCCTAGGAAGATTCCGAAGGATACCTGGCAGGATCAGGTACTGGACACTCAGGTCCTTCTCGAACTTGACTGCCAAGGTGCCTACTGCAGGGCGGGCACAACTCTCTTGGCCTGGCCACACTGTACAAATGCCAAGTGGAGGCTTGCCCAAAAGATCATGTGAAGGAGAACTTGAACATGGGACGGCAGAAAGAGAGGTAGGAGGATGCTCTTGAGGTTGCTCTGGAAAACTTTAGAATGGATGGTGTGCCATGGAGCCTCCCAGCACAGTGAGTCCTCCTCAGAGAAGGAGCCGTGCTCCATGAGCACAGCAGAATGAATGAGCTCAGAAGAAATGCAAGATGCACAAAGTCAGAGAAGCCCCAGTATCTGTCTGTGCCTGATCTGGGGGAGCATTCCAAGTTTTTGCCTCTCGGGGGGCGCTGTAACTGCACTCTGACTCAGCTATGCTGTTTGGTCCCCTGAGAGCCAAGGGCAGCGTCCAACAGGAGCACTCTCACCCTTCTCCAGCTCATGGTGGGGAAACTGAGCAAATGGGCCCGCAGCCAGTCTGACTGGGGAAGGGAATGCTCCCTACTTCCCCCTGCTCCAAGTAACAGAACAAGAGAAGCATGGTGGCTAGAAGCTCCCTGAGGGCAGGACTCTTCTCACTTCTCTAGGTCCGTCTCAGACGGTTGCCCCCCCACTGCCTGGACTGGGCTGGGGTCTTCCCTCCAGCGCCCCCTCTGCCCCCTCGCTGGGCCCCCAGGTGCCGCCCTCCTCCGAGGCCCTAAGAGTCTAGGATGGGAGGACAGAGGGCGGGACCTGGCCTGTACAGTTAAACTTTAAGAAGGGCCAGGTAACTGGTTTCCTGGTCCGGAGTCTCAGCCTGGGGAATGCCGGAGAGAGGCCAGCGGGGAAAGGTCCTCGGCCAGCAGGCCTACACATCCCTCGTTGTCCTGGTCTCCTCCGTGACAAAGCTCGGAAGCCACAGGCTCACCGGAGCAATGGTAGTCTTTGGGCAGGAAGGAGCAGTAGGTAACAGTTGGAGAAAACAAGGAGCAAATGAGCTTGTGGAGCTTGAACCAACGTGATCTCTGGCATAAACTTGGGCGCAGTCACAGGGAGCCCAAAGACAACAGAGCCGGGATCTCTAAGGAGCCAGGAACAGCTTTCCTGGACACAAAACGAGGCCCCCCCCAGGTCTGGAGGTGGAGACCGAAAGAGGGAATCGGGAGCCGCCCCAGGCCCAACAGCCGACAAAGTGCGTCAGAATGACCTCGCACCAAGATGTAACAACGGGGTGAAGGATGCCGCAAAGAAGCCAGTTTGCCCAATGAATCCGGGTCCCCAGAGTCGGGCTTAACAGAGGGGTCAACTTGGGGTCTCGGGGATACTTTATACTACGTACGTACATGCATACACACACACACACACACACACACACACACACACACACACACACACACACACACAGACATTGATATACCAACAAGGCCTCCTCTTGCTCTCTTCTCATGGACACTTTTTATTAACGGCCTGCACTGGAGGCAGAACAAGTGCGCTCAGGGAGTGGGGGTCCAACACTGGGGTGAGAGCAGCAGCAAACAGACTTGTGGGCTGAATGGAAATCCCGACAGAATGGTGGACCTGAACCAACAATGGAGCTCCACACCGTTTCTCTCAAGTAGAGCGACTCCAAAGAGTAAACGTTAGGGCTTATTTTTAAAAGTTTTTAAATGGTTTACTTATAAGAAAGTTTATTTTAAAAACTTTGTGGCCTGTCCCAACTGTGTGAGGTGGCAGGTGGGACTGTAAAGTTGTGGAGTCGGTGACTGACAACAGGCGCCCGTGTCCTGGCCGAGAGGGCTCCCCTCGGTGCTCCCATAACTGGGGGCCCCAGAGCGTTTCCCCTCGCTTTAGCCGTCGCCAGACTGGAGACCGCAGGGAGCAGAAACCGGGACGTGATTCTGAAGAATTGTTTCGAGAACTGAGGAACAGCGAGGGCAGCTAAGGCCCCAACTCTAGCCCGACCCGGATCTCCGTACTGCTTCTTAACCAGACTAAATGACCCCGAGAGTCTCCCTTGGTCGACGTGCCCCAGAGGAGGAAATAGCAGGTGTTCTGACTCCAGCCGGCACCGCCAGAACTAAGGACGGGAGGAACACGTGGGGCCCGAGGGCAGAGCGGGCCAACCAGAGGAAAGCCGGACGGCCCGGGAGCTCCCCGGCACTGCTCGCACTCCGGCAAGGGCAAGAAGAGGCCGGGTGAGGAGATCCTGCCCGTTGGCTTCTGAGGATGTCTCAGGTCTGACACGGGAACCCTCGGAGCCAGAGTACCTTCAATGAGCTTTGCCCTTTGACTAGAGATGGTTTGAGCTGCAGACACCGATCTGGGGAACTTTTGGGGCCCCCTTCCCAACCGCAACAGAAGGATCACATGCAAAGGGAGCACGCTCCCCTACTCTTTTTCCCCTACTCTTTCCAATGATGGTCGACACCAATGGAGTCTTTTTAAAGTTTGCAAAACACTCATCTGAGCTTCAAAGTTCCACGACGAGGTAAGAGCCGCGGTCCTGGCCCAGAACTGGGATCCGCCGGCCTGCAGTGAGAGCTTCACCTCAGCAGCAGTTTGGTCTTGGGCTTGGGCTCTTAAAGGGGGGGCGGCGGCTTATTTTTTGCTTCTTTTCTACTTTTTTTTTGCACCATTTTGATAACTATTTCAGGACAATTGGTTTACTCTGTTTTTCTATGTACCTCACTTTGGAGGAGGGGTCTTTCAGACTGCAGCCAAAGGGGTCTCGGACACAAAGAAGGTTAAGGATTCCTGTTGGGGTGGGCGGGATACCGGGTGGTTCAGTGGCCTTTAGAGGCAAGGCCTGAACCCAAGCCCGACACCCTAGTCCCTCATTATCTTCCCAAGACCAGCCCTCCCCATCTGCTCCTCCGTCCCGAACCTTCACCCTCCTCCCGACTCTTCCATCAGTCTCACCTTTTTCCCCAAGAATCTGGGCGAAATTCTTGTGTTTTGGACGCTGTGGCCGCCCGCACGTCGCGGGCAGAGTGGTCAAGGGCCCTGCTCCTTCCCGTGGGTCTCTGCGCTTTGCCTTGAAGCCCCGGCAGGGGGCTCTGTGGGCAGCCTGGGCCCCTCCCGGGAGGAATCCCCGAGACCCGGGGCCGCTTTCCTCCACCTTCAGGCTTGGGAACCTCACTGGGGGAGCTGGGACCTGGAGGGACAGAGAGGCGGCCATGACCCAGGCCGGGGCGGGCTCTCCTCATGGCGGCGGCTGCTGGCCGGGCTCGGCTCTTCAGCGGGCGGGGCCCGGCAGCCTCGGCCACCAGAGCTCCGCTCCCGGGCCTGGCTGAGGTACCGGGGCCCACCGGCCGGCACCGAGTGGGCGGCAAGGATGTGGTGGGGATCCACCGCCCCTGGAACTCCGGCGGCACGTGTTTAAGAGGGAAGACTTCACAGACAGACCACATGGGCGACGAGTCACACTCGGACTCTCCGGCCCGGGCCTTCCCTCCTGATAGAAGGGCCCCCTTTCTCCGAGGCCCACCCGCAGGGTCCAGACACACAAGGGCCGCTCAGACACCGCGCGTCCACGTGTGGGGGGGGCGAGGAAACCCGGCCTGGGTGGGAGGCAGGGAAATGGGGAGGGGGAGGATGGATTAGGGAAGGGGGAGGTGGATTAGGGGGGGAAGGGGATGGAGGAGGGGGAGGTGGATTAGGGAGGGAAAGGGGGAAGAGCAGAATTACGATGATTGGGGAAGGGGGAAGGACGGACTGGAGAGAAGGGGGGAGCTTGAATTAGGGAAAAGATAACCGGGAGAGAGGGGTGAGCAGAAGGGGTCGGACAGGAAGGGGGGAGAGCATCACAGTTCCCCATCCTTTTCCCCAGGCCCGTGGGGTTCAGGGTCAGGGCCGGAGGGGGGCAGGACCCCCCTCCCCCCAGGGGCCAGAGTCACCTGGGCTGCGGGCGCTCGGAGCAGACGGCAGCACCGCCTATCTGGCCCCGCCCTCCAGACAACCTAACCCCCGCCCCGCCCCCTGCACTGCCCCAGACCCGGCGTCTGCAGGAAAGTCACCCACGCACCACTAGTCTCAGAATCCTCCAGAGCGTGGAGTCTCGCATTTTTGTTTTCCCAGAGACCTCGCGGCCCCACTCTGGACTAGGGAGAGCGGGATTCTCTCTGTGAACAGAGAATGGAACCCCGGATGTGACAAGGATTCTGGGAAATGTAGTCCGGGAGCCCCTCGCCCCGGAGCTGCTTGGTTCTCTCCCTTCTTGCCCCCTGCTTTCATTCATTCATCTTTCTTTGCGGTGTCTTTCAGTGCGGGTTTCAGTTCTTAGTGCCTGAGACCCCAGGTCACGTGTCCCGGCCGCAGACGCTCCGATGGCCACCATGGGAAGGCGGGCGGCCGCAGGTGCCCGGGTCTGGGCCAGCTCAGCGGGACAGACGGCGGGGCCATGAGGGGCGCCCCGGCAGTGGCACAGGGTCAATGACAGGAAAAGGGATGGTTGTCCCTTTTAGGGGGGGGACATTACGAGAGCTTCAGCCGTTGGGCGGAACAGGTGGAAATCTCAAAATAAAATGGATTACCTCTGGAGGAGTGGGTTCCTTCACCTAGAGGTCTGGTGGGGGATGGGGGAGGCGTCCAAGAAGGACTCAGAAAGTTCTTTGAAACTTGAACTTTAGGGTGTATTTCTCAAATCCTAGAACGTAACATTTCGCTTACAAAACAACAAAACCAAGACTCACCAAATGTGTTTGAGAACCAACGATTCAAGTATTTAGTTCCAAAAAAGCCAGCTGTATCGGATATGTAGGACCTCTAACAATGAGGCCATTTTTATTTATATTTGTTTTTAAAATGTATTTAAAACTTAAATACAAAAGGAAAAAAATATCATTTACTCAAAATAACATGAGAGTATTCGATATTAAACAATAAATTTTCATGGCAAGAAAACCTATATAATAAATACTATACATTGCTTTCAAAGCCGTCTAGCTTTTCTTTGCTTCCTCACAGGTTTTCTTTTGTCCAATGAGGCCTCTCGAAACATTAAATAGAATTATAGAGAAGTTCTTTATGTAAAATAACATCACAGAATCAAGGATGAGAAAACTGTTGTAGATATTTGTTTTTAAAGGACTATATAAGGACGACTTAAATATATATTTCCAAGATAAATACTCCAGTTAAAGCGGCAAATCTTGTAGTATGTTCTCACATTCAATCATCTGCTAGAATCACCTCTTTCTTTAAAAATCCTTTTAAAAAAATCAAAAACTTCATTGGCTTAAACCCTGTTTGCCTAAAATGTAATCTCCTGTGGACACATGAACTTTTCCTCATCTGTGTCAAACCCCAATTCACCTTGCTTGGTCACTGTAATTTCTACTTGGTCCAAACGCTCCAAGCTGAGATGTTGCAGCTTTTTATGGATTCATCTTTTCAGAGACGTAGAGGACACAGTCTTTGATTTGGGAAGGGTGAGTCACTATACTGGTAGTCCTGTAGAAATATACTAGAAACTTGTACCGTATCCAGGGCAGGGGTCCCTGGCTTTGCCCTCCTTTGGGGCCTTCTTGGGATGAGCCTGTTGCTTAAAGGCTACTGGACAAAGATGGCCCTGGGACACTCAGTTACCAGAGTCCTACTCTGTGACACCTTGTCTTGGGAGTGGAACAAAATGTTAAAGCAGGGGCCTGCTCACTGAAGATACCCTTTGCAGTGAAGATTTTGGTGCTTGGTGAGGGCTGCCCGCCTACTGAAGGCACTCCCACATTCGTCACAGCCATAGGGCCTCTCACCAGTGTGAATTCTCTGATGCTGAGTGAGGAACGTGCTCCGGCTGAAGGATTTCCCACACTCGCTGCACTCGTAGGGCTTCTCTCCAGTGTGTGTCCTCTGATGGTAATAAAGGGACTGTCTCTGGCTGAAGGACTTCCCACATTCACTGCACTCGTAAGGTTTCTCTCCGCTGTGGGTTTGCTGATGGCGAGTTAGGAACGTGCTCCGGCTGAAGGCTTTCCCGCACTCACTGCATTCGTAGGGCTTCTCTCCGGTATGATATCTCTGATGTTCAGTAAGAGAGGAGTTATGACTGAAGGACTTGCCGCATTCACGGCACTCAAAGAGTTTCTCCGTCCGATGAATCCTCTGGTGCTCAGTAAGGTAGGTCCTTCGGCTGAAGGTTTTCCCACACTCCCTGCATTGGTAGGGCTTCTCCCCAGTGTGCGTTTGCTTGTGCTGGGTGAGGGAGGCATTGTAACTGAAGGCTTTCCCACACACATTGCATTTGTAGGGTTTCTCCCCCGTATGTGCTCTCTGGTGATAATAAAGGGACGAGTTCTGGCTGAAGGCTTTCCCGCACTCGCTGCATTCGTAGGGTTTCTCTCCAGTGTGCGTTCTCTGATGCTGGGTAAGGCACGTGCTGTGGCTGAAGCATTTCCCACATTCACTACATTCATAAGGCTTCTCTCCAGTGTGAATCCGCTGATGTCGAATGAAGACTGAGCAGTAACTGAAGGACTTTCCACATTCGTTGCATTTGTAGGGTTTTTCTACATTATGAACTCTCTGATGTCGGAGAAGGTTTGAGCTATCAGTAAAGGCTTTTCCACAGTCATCACATTTATAGGGCTTCTCTATGGTATGGATTCTGTGATGCTGAATTAGAGAGGAACAGTACCCAAAGGCCTTCCCACACACACTGCATTCATAGGGCTTCTCTCCAGTATGAATTCTTTGATGTCGGAGCAAGGCTGAGCAGTAGCTAAAGGATTTCCCACAATCGCTACATTTATATGTCTTCTCCACATAATGGATTTTCTGATGTCGAAGGAGGGTTGAGTTATCGCTAAAAGCTTTCCCACATTCACTACATTCAAAAGGTTTCTCTAAAATGTGGATTTTCTGGTGCTGATTCAGGGATGAGCAGTATCTGAAGGTTTTCTCACATTCGTTGCATTTGTAAGGTTTTTCTCCAGTATGAATTCGCCAGTGTCGAATGAGCTCAGAGCAGTAGATAAATCTTTTCCCACATTCACTGCATTCATAGGGTTTCACTTGATTTCTCTGCTTTTTGTTTAAACTGCCCTCATTTTCTTTGGCTTTTCGTCCCCTAAACTTCGAGTACACGGGACTATTCCTTGGAAGTCTTTTTATTATCAGCCCGGGGAAAGAGCTTTCTTGAAAAACTCTCTGCTTTGGAATTGATGCTTTAGCCGCAGGCTTGGTCTTTGAGTCTGAAAAGAATTTTAGAAAATTACATGTATATTTTGTTCATTATGTTAAGAGGGGATAATACAGTGAAAGAGGATAATAAAACTGAAAATAATGTCTGAGGTGGGGTATGTTTTTCACAGCTCTGAATTCCATTCAGTGCTATTGGGCAACTTTGGAAACCATTAGAGTACAAAAGGGGAAAAATGAGCAGGGGATAGACATGTATTATATGAGATAAACAAAGAATGATTGTTAGATGTTTGATATTGAAATATATTTTGCATTTCTTCATATGTATAATCAATTTCATACTGCTTAACTTCTTAAAGAGCAAAGGAGGGGAAGGAAGGAAAGAATTTGGAATTCAAATTTTTGTTTAAATAAACATTAATTTTTTTTCATGTAATCAGGAAATATTTAATGAAATACAGCCATATTAAAATAGAATAAATAAAATGAATTACTCTTAAGAAAAAAAGATTCTTTTAAGAGAGAAAGAAGGTGGAAAATTGAGAGAGCAAATGGATCAGGTCAGGATCAAGACCTATTTCTCCTCTCTGCACTCTCTACTCCATTAGATTAACACACTCACTACTTCCTTTCCCTATCAGCCTCCTACCCCAGCAGGGGCTTCCTTACTTTTGATGTCTTGTTTCTGCCCCCTGCAATGCATGAACCTTCAGTCTCTGGATTTCTCTCAGTGGCTACTCCACTGTCCTCTAGTCTCTGATCTGCCTACATTGCCCACTTCCACAGTTTTTTTTTGAGGGGGAGGGTTCTCCTCTTTCTTATTTGTCATGGTGTCATTCTCCACAAACCACAGGCAAATATGGTACCAGGATGACACTTATTCTGTTGAGTTCCTGTGTGCAGGGCAGGCCATTAAATAACAAAACAAAATATCTAAAAGATGGTCTTTACCTCCTAAAAATGTATGTACCTGCCCAGGAAATAGTGGGGCTCCCCTCACTTGAGTCCATCAAGCAAAAGCTAGATAAATTTGCCAGATATGTAGCATGCGTGTGTATGATTGGGCGTGGGGGTGAGGGGGAGCAGTGGCTCTTCTGATTTCCTTTCCAATCCTGACACTTTGTGATTCCATAAAGAGAAATGTTCTATTTTAGGGCAAGGATGGGCCAAATCTGCCTGGCCACCTGATTTTGTACAGCCCCTGAGTTAAGAATTTTTGAATTTAAAATCCAACTGTAAAATGCTGAAAACTATTCTTGGCTCTCCACCATACAAAACCACAAGTAGTCTGTGACTCCCCCCTCTAGAAGGGGACCAAGAGGACTGGACCGCTCTATATCCCCAGTCAGTCTGGGAAACAGGCTTTTCTGAGGAATAGATGTAAGGACCCTGAGCTAGGAGCAAAGACAGGAAGCTGTTGGGTTGGCCATGCTGCCGCCTTTCCCAGTCTGAGGAGAGCCATGAGGGAAGGGAAATTCCCATACCAACCACACTTAACAAGATTCCACCAATCTGGATCTCCACAGCCATTTAGTCTAATTCCCCCTGTCCCCATGAGTTCTTATTTCTAATTCCTAACAAGGAGTTGTCCACCCTTTGCCAAGGACTGGGAGAGCCAAGGGCCATGGGAGATGGAGGACAAGGGCAATCCATAAGGAGTCTTCCTGAAGGGGCTGTTCTGTAGCTCTGCCCTGGGCACCTGGCTTCTGCCTGGTGGCATTCATTAGCCTAGTAGAGGCCAGCCCGCCCTCTTCATGCCATGCTCCCATCTGCTTTTCCTAGCTCTGGGAACTGAAACTGAATCAACACACCAAGTGACTCCCCTCACTGGCCCCACACATCCCCAGGGGAAACAATCCTCCAGTGGGCTATCTTCCCCCCCAAAGCAGGCTGGTTTGTTTTTTGTATTTACATCCTTAGTTTAGCCTGGCACCTGGCACCCAGTAAGGGCTTAAAGGCCTACCTACTGTCCAATTATAGACACAGACACCTTGTCCCAGGCCAGATGCCTTTGCTTCTGGTTCGTGCCAGCAGCAGGGCCTGAGGAATCTGTCTCACAGGTCCCACAGCTGGCACTAGGTCACAGGAATGGGGCGAGAAGCAGGCCAATCTCACAGATTAGGAAGGGTCTGAGATAACGGCGCTGATGACTTCTGATATTGCCTCTGGGCACTCCCTGAACCACCAATGCTGGGGAATCCACCATCTTTTTAGCCTACTCATCTTTCAGATAACTCTAATTGTCAGGAGGCTCTGGGACAACAGGTGGGCATTTCATTAAGAACAGGTACAGGATATATTCAGAAACAAAGGTGAGGCAAAAGCAAGGTAGTTTTTAAAAGCTGACAATTAGTGCACATATTTAACCTCGCTGCCTGGGGAGGAGAGAACAATTTGGAACACAGTCTTACAAAAATGAATGTTGGGCAGCTAGATGGTGCAGTGGATAGAGCCCCAGCCCTGAAGTCAAGAAGACCTGAGTTCAAATTTTACCTCAGGCCCTTAACACTTCTTAGCTGTGTGACCCTGGGCAAGTCACTTAACCTCAATGTTGCAAGGGACTTAAAAAGGGTTATCTTTTTGCATTCCTACATGGGAGATAATACTTGTAACTCATTAGAACTTTCTCATTTTGGCAATTAAAAAAAAAAAAAAATATATATATATATATATATATATATGTATATATATATATATATATATATATATATATATATATATATAAACAGGGGGCACAGGTGTGAGTTGAATATGAAGGGATACTATCTTTTAAAAAAAATGATGAAATTAAGGAGTGAGAGCAATGTATTGGGAGAGAAAGGAAGAAGTGGAATGGTGCAAAGTATCTGTAATAAAAAAAAAAAGCTTTTGCAGTGGAGGGGAAGAGAGGAAGGAGAGAGTGAATGAGTGAACCTTACTGTCAGTAGGACTGGCTCAAAGAGGAAATAACATACTCAATATGGGTATACAAAGCTATCTTATCCTACAGGAAAATAGCAGGAGAATGGGATATGGGAAGGGGGAAAGGTAATAAAATAGGGCCTATTGCTCAGTAGCAAAATACTTTTGAGAAAGGAGAGAGTGAAAAGAGAGAGAGCAAATTGGGGGGGGAATACGGTTAGCAATAGTAACTATAAAAAAGAATTTCGAAGCAAGTTTCTCCAAGAAGGCCTCATTTCTCAAATATGGAGGGAACTGAGTCAAATTTCTAAAAAAATCAGAACCATGTCCTAATTGATAAGTGATTAAGTGATATAATGTGCCCAATAGGCTATAAATTCATTCATATCTTTTGACCTAACAGCATGAATACCAAAAGAGATTCAAAAAGAAAAAAGGAAAAGGAAAATGATTTCTATGTACAAAAATATTTTTAGCAGCTCTATTCTCAGAGCAAAAAAATTTGGAAATTGAAGGGATGCCCATTAATTGGGGAATGGTTCAATAAATTGTGATATATATATTTGTGATATAATATTATTGTTCTATGGGAAATGATGAGCAGGAAGCTCTCAGAAAAAAAAAAAACAACCTGGAAAGTCCTCCATGAACTTAAATGAACTGAAAAGTACTGTATACAAAGTAGTAGCAATGTTCTGGGATGACCAGCTGTAAATGACTTTGTTTTCTCTGTAGCACTATCATTCGCAACTACTCTGAACTTGACTTATGGAAATGTTTTGCATAACTTCACACGTGTCTTAATTGTGGATGGGGATAAGGGAAAGAATCTAGAATTCAAAAAATTTTTAAATATTAATAAATAAACGTTAAATTATCTTTGATTTATACGAACTGATGCTAAGTGAAGTGAGCAGAACCAAGAGAACACTGTACACAGCAATGAGATTATGTGATGATCAACTGTGATGGACTTGGCTCTTTTCAACAATGAAGTGATTCAGGCCAGCTCCAATACACTTGTGATGGAGAGAGCCATCTGCACCCAGAGAGAGGACTGTGGGAACCGAGTGTGGACCACAATATAGTCTTTTTACTTTTTTGTTTGCTTTTTTTCCTTTCTCATGTTTTTTTCTCTCAATTTGATTTTTCTTGTGCAGCATGGTAAATATGGAAGTATTCAGAATTATGACACATGTTAAAACTATATCAGATTGTTTGATGTCTTAGGGAAAAAGGTAAAAAGGGGAAGAGAGAGGGAGAAAAAATTGGAACACAGAGTTTTGCAAGGGTGAAGTCTGAAAGCTAACTTTGCATGTATTTGGAAAAAGAAAATACTATTGAAGATTTTAAAAAAATGACAATTAGGTTAAGTAGACACTTCTCATGAAGGGTCAAAGGTAAGGGAAGACCTGTGGAGAAGCGGTCATGGCTGACCATTTCAAAGGTGCCACCCCAAAGTGACCAACTGGTTTTCCTGTGGCCAGGTTTCTTCCTGGCTACATTTACTTACCTGGACAGGTACCTCTGGAGACATTTCTCTTGTTAATACTCTGTAGGCTCCATGGCTCTTTCCTCTGCTCCAAATGGCGAATGACATTGGGTTTAGAAAACACAAGTCCTGCTCACAGGAAAAGGTACTCCAGTTATTTACTAATCAGCAAATCTTTAACGCTTCTGGCAGCTATGAATGTAAACGATGCTCCTGTTCCACCCAGGGGTCTTAGAGCATTTTGTCCCCTGGGCATCCACAGGAAAAGGGGCCCAGCATGCTCTCTCTGGGTCTTTTCTGGTCCCCTTGGGGATTAGATGAAGAAAGAAGTGGTTGGAATGGGCCCTGGCTCAGAACTCAGCAAGAGAAGGAGACTTTTTCAGAATTAACAAATCCGCCCAAAGTGTCTAGCAGGTAGGACCACAGGGACTGGACCACTAGCAGTGGGCAGCACTTTGTCGCCGAGAACAGCCACTGTTCTTGGGCCTTTGGAAAAGAAGACCAGCTCCTTTAACAAGGAAAGCAGCATAGGACTGTACCTGACCCACTGGGTTCACAGATCTAAATGGCTGGGGGCTACCTTTCTGCATCTCCCCCATAGAAACAGGACTTTGCTTCTAACATGGGGAGAGAAATCTCCCACAGAAAAAATGAAATATATTAGTTGAAAAATGAATCTGGATTTGACTCCCTTCTAACAGTGAGATTCCACCACAGATCAATAGGCAGATGATTGCCTTGGGGGCAGTGGGAGCTCCAAGGCCCCTTGGGAGGCTGCCCCTAGACTTTAAGGGAGCTATACAGCCTAGCCCTTGTTGGCCATCCCTCCTCAGGATGAAGGTTGTTCTGCTTTTGTTTTGGCAGAGAATACTCTTCAATGAAGGAGAAATGGAGCAGCAGAGTCCCCGAGGCAGGTGAGGAGACCCTTCCTCTATGTTGAAGAGGTGCTGACCTCTTTGAGGTCAGCTGTTACCTCTCATTGAGGTAACAGGTCCCTGCCTGTTTGTATCTCCCTATAATTACTGATTCTTTCCTTGCTATGTGGTGAGTTCTCCATGTTTTTTTTTTAATTGTCTTAAATACATGTCTAAAGATAATAGCCACAGCAAATTGTTTCTGGAAATAGGGAGGGTATAAATCACAACTAAATACTAGTTGCTCAAAGAGGCTTGACCAGTGGGCCTGCCAGAACTTTCTGGACCTTGGTCCTGGAAGTCCTTGTCTCTTTGGGGCTTAGGACGGAACTGTGGCCTGTATCACATGAGCACCCTGCAACCCCTTCAGTAGCAGCAACACTCTCATTCAGGCTCCAGTCTGCCTGGATCAATTGCTGAAAACAAAAGAGGCCCAAGACCTACAGTCTGTGTGTGTGCTCAGGATGAAGGCGAGAACTTGGATTATTTGCAGTAACAACAACAAACCAGGAAATAATAGTAGAGGACTATTTCCCCGGCTGTTAGACCCCCAGGAAAGTGGGATTCTCTCCCTGGCTCACAGTGGCTCAGGAAGCACAAAAGAGCCCGTGTTGCAAACATTACAAGCTTAGCTGAGGGCAACATGGCTCGGGGTCCAAAGCAGAAGTTCCAGCCAGGCAAACCCACGGATCCTGGGGTTAGAAAATCAGAAGTGGATCCAGAGACTAGATCTCTTTATCAACCAAGAAATGAAGAGCCAGGAAGATTGCTTGGTTTGGGCCTCTTGGCCCAGGAGCAGGTGATTCATAACCAGGTCCTGATTCCAGCTGCACTGCTTTCCATTCCCCCTGCTAGTACATCTCGGAGATGTCTGAGAAAGGGAAAGAGGCTGAGAAGGGTGAGCAGAGGGGAAGCAGAAGTGTCCAAGCTCTCAAAATTGAGGAGTTGCCCGATCCCCAGGCGGTCCCTGAGAAGGGAGCAACTTCAGGGACCAGGGAGAGTTCTCCCACATTTGATCTATGGCATCCCTGCAGGAGTTCGGCTTCCCAGGGGAGAACATCTGCATTGGCTGAACATGAGCAGGAAAACGAGAAGTTCATTTCATCAGCACCAGTGAAGCAGCGGCAGCCCTCTGGCAAAGGGCGGAACGAGAGAGGAGCCCAAGCAGAAAAGGTGGTGAGAGAGAGCGTGTCCTCAGTGCAAGAACATGGCACTCCTTTTCAGAGGAAGGAATCTTTCTTGGGGGAAGATGGAAGATGAGTAGGAAGAAAGAAGGGGTCTAAAAGCACTAAGATATTACCTGTCAGACCCTGAGAGCGAGGGATGAGGAAGGGAGGAGGGCCCTGGGGATAAGTTAAGAAAGGCACCCCTTACCCAAGGGCAGTGCCTTCATGCCAGACCCTGTGGAAGGGTCAAAAGCCAAACTGCCCTCATGTTTTCTCCCAGTTAAGCCATAGAGGTCTGTCCCAGGTGCTGGCAGGAAAGCCTGACCTAGACGTGGGGAGAATGAGAATGAGAAAGCAGACAGAGAGGGAGGGAGAGCTCCCTGGGCCAAAAGCGGGGCAATGAGCTGGGATAATGCCCTTCTGGTGGGGTGAGGCAAAGGGGACATTTCCCCTTTCTGCACCCAACAGGCAGAGTCTAAAATGAGACTCCTTGAGAAGGGCATCCCCACCTGCAGACCCAAGATTGACTCTTTGCACTGGGCAACAGAGCCCTGCCCACTGGGACCCAAAGCTGCAGGAGTCTAAGAAGGCTTGGACGGAGCTGGACTCTGTCCCAGAGGCCTGTAGAGGCTCAGAAAGATGGTGGGAGCAAAGGGAGCTCAGAACAAGGGCCCTGCGGCCTCCCAGCCGTACAGAGTGGGGAGCAGAGGGCCCCTCTCTTGGCGGGGGCCATTCAGGAAGGTCTGCTCCCTGACCCTCACCCCAAACCCGGCCCCAATCCACAAGCTGGCAGACAGAGGTTCTGAGTCCAAGGAAAGCCATCCTTACCCAGGAAGACCAGGTTTTTGTAGTTCTCCAGCATCACCTCCCTGTAGAGGTCCCTCTGAGCAGGGTCCAGGTAGCCCCACTCCTCCTGTGTGAAGTCCACAGCCACATCCTTGAATGTCACCGACTCCTGGAACACCAAAGACATTCCTGCTTATGTGGCTCATCCCTCCCCGGCCAGGGAGGAGAGGCTTTTATTGGGGGGGAGATGACTCTTCTGGCTCCTGAGCTGTGGTTTTGACGGGACTGGGCAGACAAGACAGACATCCATTCAGGGGAGGAAACCCGTACGGACGTGCTAATCCACTCTTGGCCAAGGCGTAAGCGAGCTGGCTCAGTCATGCTGGAGTGCGATTTGGCAGGAGGCAAGAAAACACTGTGACTAAGCTTGAAACCCCAAAGAAGTGGCTGAGGGCAAGGAAACAGCAACTTTTACAAAATTACTCACAGCAAGATTGTTCAACCATTTGCAAGCATTCTATAAACCCAACTGGACAATGGTGGACCGAACCGTGGCGTGAGTATAGCAGAACATAGGGAGGCTGTGGCCTGGTGGAGGGAGAGGCTCCCGTAGGATTCTGCCAAATCCTGCTATCAGCAAGTTAATAAAACTTGTATTAAAACTGTAAAGTGGGGGGAGTAGATTAAATGGCTCCCAAGGCTCCTTTCAGCTCTCGATCAGTGAATCTGTGATTCCTGTGCCATAAAGAAGGATGACTATGAAGACCCCCCCAAAAAAGGGGCAGTAATGGATGAAATGATTCAGAAAAAAGAAAGCAGAGCCAGAAGAACAATACACATTCTAACTAATAGGGAGAAACGTCCAGACTTACACTTATATTTTAAAGAAACCCACTTTGTAAGTATGAGAGAAGCTGTGGTTAATTAGGGGACAACTGGGCAGTGCAGGGTCTGGACTTAGGAAGGCCTGAGTTCAAATGCAGCCTCAGACACTGACTAGCTGTGTGATCCTGGGCAAGTCACTTAACCCTGCTTACCTCAGTTTCCCCATTTGTAAAATGAGCTGGAGAAGGAAATGGTAAACCATGCCAGCATTTTTGCCAAGAAAATACCAGAGAGAGACATAAAGAGTAAACAGTGACTACATTGACTCAAAAACAGAAAAATGGTTAATTAACAGTGGTATGAAAAGGATTTGGTATTTGATGAACTAGGTGCTGGGTGCTGTTTATTATCAGGACCCTATTCCTATGTCAGTCAAGCTACGTGGTGCCCGATGGTGGCCGATCAGACCAAGAGCTCAGAAGGCTCTGCCACGGGTAGGTCATCAACATGTGGCGTGGAGAGGGCTCTAAGTCTGCAGTCTTAGGTTTCTGGAGCTGCTGCAATTCTGCTTTGCTCCTGGATTACAGCACCAGCTTTGACAGGGTATACCACGTGTCTCCCATCAATTCCACAGCTCTTCAGAGAGACCCCGAGAGGGTCCTTGGATTGCGTTTTCTGACCACCTTGTTTGAGTTCTCCACTCTGTGTTCTAGGGAATATTGAGATCCCCTTTGGGGAGAAAATCAGGAAGGCAGAAGTCAATCCAGACCTTAAAGGGGTAGGATATCAGCAGCAGGGATAAACAGAGTTCTTTCCAGATATGGGAAGCAGCCTAAACAAAAGCATGAGTGCTGGAAAACTGGCATTAGGAAGATTAATACGCTCAGGTCCTCATCTCTCAAACACCCATTTTTGCAAAATTCACTCCAAATAAATAATGAAAAAGAAACTAAAATAATGCTGAGAAATGAGAGTAAACATAACTGCTTCTACCCCAGAACTGCAAGAAAAATCACCCAGAATCCCATGGGCAGTCAGAAAGGAGCCTGCCAGAAGAGCCAGGGCCAAGGTAAGCAAACAGATCTGCAGTCTCCTAGCAGGCCAGAAAAAATAAAAAAGAGTAGTCTTCAAGGCTGCCCTGGAGGCCCCAAGGCTCCTCCCCATAGCCTGGAGGGGTCAGGCTTCCTTGGCAGTCTTAGGGAGTGTCAGAGGCGCGGCTGGAACAGCCAATGCGATTGGGCCTGTGAAGGCCTTAGCACTGTCCCAAGAGGACACACAAGCCCTGGCAGACTCAGTGCTTTAAACCCCAGTTAGTGGAGGTCAGTATCAACACTCAAGTACCCCAGGCCTAGTGCTAGCAAAGGCAACAGCCCTATCCAAAAAGTACTGCCAGGAGCCTGGCCCAGGCACAAAGACCCAATTCAGGAACCAACGCTAGAGAGAAATGAATAAAATCAAGTGTGATACCAGTAAATATAAAAAAAAAATTCTTTAAAAAATAAAAAACGCCCAGAAATCTAGCCTGAGAGAAAGCAACTATAAGAAGGGACTCAAAGGAAAAGGTAGATTTCTCATAAGGACTACATAGATACTTAAAAATTAAAGCAAAAGATAAAAAGAAAAAAGAAATTAAAATATTAGAGGAGGAAATTAGAATTATTTAGAATAAACTATTAAAATAGTTCTTATTCAAGAAATGGAATTCCTTCCAAAGCAATTCCAATAGACTTTGGACAGAAAATGCCATCTGTATCCAGAAAAAGAATTAAGGAGACTGAATGTAAATCAAAACATGCTATGTTTACTTCTTTTTTTCTGTTGGTTTTTTAATCTCTCCCATGGTTTTTCCCTTTTGCTCAGCTTTTTCTCTCCCAACATGATTCATAAAGCAATGTGTGTTAAAAATAAATAAAAAGAAAGAAAGAAAATGGAATTCCTGAAAACCAGGATAGATCAAACAGAAATCAATGATTCCATGAGACAGCCAGAAACATAAGAACAAAACTAAAAGACTGAAGACGTAGAAGAAAATGTAAAGATATCTGATATCAAAAACTGACCTGGAAAATGGGTCAAGGAAAGAGAACTTTAGAATCACTGGACTCCTTGAGAACTATTATTCTAAAAAAAAAAAAAAGCATACATCATAGCAATAAATTACATACTATTAATATTTCCATTGACAAAATATGAAAACCCATTAGACAATCATTTTGAATATTATACCATAGTAACTCTCTAAACTTATTTATAATATTCATGAGAATAAGAAAAAATTGGGAAGGATTCTGGAAAGATGCAGTCGGTTGGAAAATTTCAAGCTCTCCAGATTTTCCCCACAAATAAAACAAATTTGTGCCTCAGGGAGAACACTGACTGTTGAAAAATCAATAAGATTTGGGGCAAAACAGGGGTCTTCTTGGTACAACCCAACAAGATTAAAGAAAAAAAAAGTGTGGACACTATTTTAAGAATTCATAAATGAAAATTGTTCAGATCTATTAATATCCAAATGCAAAGCAAAGACAGGAAGAATCCATTGACTGCTTCTACTATAAACTATAGAAGATATTGGCATATATTTCTTTTCTTTTCTTTTCTTTTTTTTTTTTTTTTTTTTTTTTGAGGCTGGGGTTAAGTGACTTGCCCAGAGTCACACAGTTAGGAAGTGTTAAGTGTCTGAGACCAGATTTAAACTTGGGTCCTCCTGAATTCAAGGCTGGTGCTCTCTCCACTGCGCCACCTAGCTGCCCCCATATATTTCAAAAGCCAAAAGATAGACGCTTATTACCAAGAATATATTATTTTGCAAAGCTGAGTATAATGCTACAGGAAGAAAAATGAATCTTTAAGGAAAGAGAATTTTCAAACATTCCTAATAAAAAGACAAGGATTGAATTGTTTTTTCAGTTGCAAACAATCAAGAAAAAGGTAAATTTATATGAAAAAAGTGAACAATCTATTTAATACTGTAGCAGGAAAGAGTAAATAAGTATCCTTTCAGAGAATGGAGAAAGCTAAATAGGAAAAACAAGATCTGGAAGTAGATGGTTTTGTTCTAAGAATTTTAAAAGAGTAAAGAAGAGGGAGAGTAAAAGGAATATATTAATGTACAAAGGCACAAGAGAAGGGTGAAGCTTGCTCTATAATTGGGGGTGGGTAAAAAATTATGCAAAGATGGAGTGGGGAATGACCATGAGATGAACCACTCTTACATGAAAGGACAAAAAAAAGTTGTACATACACAAACACTGTGATGGAGAAATACAGTACATCAAATTTAATTGGGGAAAAAATGGGGGACTCCACTCTCTCCTCCTCCTCCTCCCACCTCTCTGACAACAGCTTCTGTTTTCTTTGCTGGATCTTCATACAGGTCACACACTCTGTACCTGGAGATATACCTGAGAATACCCTCAGGGGTATTCTGGGCCTTCTTCCCTTCTCTCTCTTTACTATTTCATGGTGATTTCATCAGTTCCATGGATTTATTGCCATCTCTGTGGATGACTCCCAAATCTACCTTCCCTGCCCTAAACTCTCTGCTAACTCCCAATCTTGCATCTCCAACTGCTTTCTAGACATCTTGAATTGGATATATGGTAGACATCCTTTTCTCCAAAAAGAACTCATTATCTTTCCCTAAAACTCTCCTTCCTTCCTACCTTTCCTATTACTTTTGAGAACACCACTTTCCTAGTTTCTCATTTAATTGGTAGTTGAAGGAAGGAGTGGAAGACAATGCCATAGTTCAGGCAAGAGGGGATTATGGGGGTGAACTAAGATAATGATAAGATGTATAGTAATAACAGGAGATGGACTTGAGAGATCATGTGGAGATAGAACAGGACTAAAGAAGCAACTGAACATGGAAAATGAGAGAGAGGAAAGTCCACGATGACTTTGTGATTTCAACCTATCAGGATCGGGGGGAAGGGATGCCATTAACAGAATAAGAAGGCAGGAGAGGAATGCTTAAAGGCAAAAATGGTAAGTTCAGTTTTGGACAAGCCAAATTTTAAATGTTAGTTGGATGTGAAATAAGGGAATGAGCTTAGGGGAGAGATTTGTATTTGAAGAATTTGGAGTTCTTCCAATCTGAATTTGGAGAACTGGCAGTCATCAAAATAAAGAGAATAATCAAATTAATGGGAGTAGATGAGCTCATCAGGTAAGAGATTTACAAAAATGAAGTGATTGAAAACAATTTAAAATCAAAGTTGGAAAAATTACCCATGCATATGCCTTGTAAATAAGCATATTTGTTTATAAATAAATATTTTTTCTAAAAGAATAAATAAATAATTTTTTTAAAAGAAAGAAAACAAATTAAAAGAGAGAACCTAGAGGCATGTCCACATTAATAGAGTACAAAGAGGAAATTAAAACATTGAAAAGGACTGTGAAGGGGATGATGGGGAGAAAGGAGGAAGAGAAGGAGAAGGAAGAGAAAGAAGAAGAGGGGAGTGAGGGAGGGAGAGAGAAAGAAGAGAAGAAAAGGGAAAAGAGAGAAAAGGAAAGGAATAAGATGAAAGGAGTGGAGAGAGCTCAAAATACAAGACACAGGCCATGAAGCTAGCCTATCCAGGAGCAGAGGGTCGTAAGCAAGCTGGAGAAGACTGGAAAGATAAGATGGGACTGGTAACTTTAAATGCCAAATTGAGGGCTTCAGGTCTGACCCTGGAAGGACCTAGCTAGCACACGTACAGGTGTTGGGAGGACCATGTCAGAATCAGGTTTGAGGAAATCCCTTTGGTAGCCATGAAGAGGTGCAAAAGACCTATTACAATGGAGGGAAAGAAGAAAGGAGGATGAACACTGTCTGAAGCTTAATCTCATCAGTTTTGGCTCCAAGAGGGAATAACTTATTATTCAACTGGGTACAGAAATTTATCTAAGCCTATAAAGCAGGAGAAAGAGGAAAAGAAGGGAGGGCAGAAACTAGGGAAAAGGTAAGAGAAGGGGAGGTGACAGAAGGCAGTGGTAAAAAACACTAGTAAGAGAAGGGGAGCTTTAGGAAATAAAGTAGTGAGTGGGGTGGGTAAAAAAAAAGAACAGGACTAAGGACAGGGTGGAAAGATAGAACAAAAATACAAAATGGGTAGAAAACAACATGGAGGGAAATACAGAGCTGATAATGGTAACTGGGAATGGAAATGGGATCAGCTCTCATAAAACAGAAGCACATAGCAGAGTGGACTAAAATAGAATCCAAAATATGTTGTTTACAAGAAATACATTTGACTCAGAGACACATACAGGGCAAAGGTAAAAGGCTGGAACAGAACTTATGCTTCAATTGAAGTAAAAAAAGCAGGGGAAGCCATCCTGATCTCAGACAAAGCAAAAGCAAAAATCTTATTAAAAGAGTTAAGGAAGGCACATCTTGATAAAGGGCACCGTAAATAATGAACTACAAAATGTGTATGTACCAAGTGGTAGAACAGGCAAATTCCCAGAGATGATTTTAAGCCAGTTACAGGAAGAAACAGACAACGAAACTATACTAGTGGGGGACCTCAACCTCCGCCTCTCAGAATTAGACTAATCTAACCAAATTCATCTGGAGATTGGTCCCCAGCTCTGGGGCAAAAAACCCCAATATAATCAAAGGCTGTGTGCCCAAACCTTTGTCCGCTAAGAAAGCTGTTTTCTCAGTGTAACAAACCCATTTTTTGCCACTAACCTTGGGCCTGTATTCATTCGGGTTTATAAATTCTTTCACAAAGCCTGCAGCGACCAGGGGGACCCCATTGCCCTCAGGGGATCTCTCAACCCTCATTTCTCACCCCTCAAAAGAAATAGTAAATGCTTTCCTTTCAAACCACAATGCAATAAAAATTATATTCAATTGGAAATTAAATAATCTAATTCTAAAGAATGAATGGGTCAAACAAATCACAGAAACAACCTATAATTTTATCCAAGAGAATGACAATAATGAGAGAATATACCAAAATCTACAGGCCACAGCCAAAGCAGTTCTTAGGGGAAATTCTCTCTCTGAATAGCTACATGAACAAACTACAGAGTCCCATGCCCACTCCTGCCCCTCCTGTCACACTCAGGGACTGAGCATCCCTGCCGCTGATCCTGGTGCTTGCACCTCAGAGGCCCTTGACTGTGGTCAGCACTGAGGCCCAAGCCTGGCCCTCAGCCTCGGGGGAGACTCCTCTGCCCCTCCCCAACCTCAGAGACACAGTGAGTAGGACACAGCTCCTCAGGACCAGCCAAGGGGGGACCCTTCCCAAAGCCCTCCACGGGTCTGCTTCTCTTTCTGAACAATGGGCCGGGGATTTATGCAGAACTGGAGGATGGTGACAAGAGCAGAGACTGTGGAACCAGAAGGAAGCACAAAGGAGCCTGGGAAGTCCCTGGGGCCCCAGCAGCATCCTCCTTGTCCCAGGCCAGTCACACAGCCAGGCCTCCGGCCGAGGAGGAAACAAGACCCCGCACAGCGGGCGGGAAGCCTGGTGCAGACCCTCCCTGCCATCCATTCTGGCTGGGTGAGAGGCATTCCCTTAGCAAAGTGGGGCTGATCTCACTTGCCAAGCCTAGCCCCCTTAGCTACTGCTGTTCTTCCCAAGCTGAAGCTCCCCTCCCCAATTCATCTTTCTGGCCCCCCATTTAGGGGCCCTTGGCTCTTTAGCTACAATTCGCTCCTGGGGCAGCTGCACTCAGTGGCCATGTGTGGACCCTGCACAGATCGCGGGCCCCTCCACCTCCTCGAGGCTCCCTGGCCTCCGCCACTGGCCACACTTCTGAGCAGCATGGTCCAGAAGTCCCCTTTGGACCCCCCACGCTGCCTCTCAGCACTCCAGTGTGCTTTATCTGGGAACACCATTTTCTGGCCACAAGGGCCTATGAGGCACTTTGCTCTCAGAACAGAGCTTCCTCTTTCCCACAAACAGCTTCCATTTTGCAAATCGGATGTGATCTCCCAGACAGGAGGAGAAGCATCCCAGATACTAGCCAGGTGATAGTGCCTAGCATGGAAGCCCCAGGAGGTCTCTGTCCCAGGGAGGGACTTTGGGAGCCTGATCCATCAGGGACATGGTGGAGGGGGGAGGCTGTGATGTCCTTGGGGGGGTGCCCTCTCCCCAGAGTACACAGAGATGTGTCCTCTCCCTTTCCCTGATTCACGGTGGCCACTGCTCCCTCCTGTCTATGCTTTTGGAGGAGCAGCCCCCTGCAGAGCTCAGGACCCCCAGCTGACCCTCTGCTTAATGGCCAGCTCCTCTCCAGTCCTTCTTGCTGAGTTAGTGCTGGGAGAGACCGTGGCCCGGCTCCCAGCCCCCTCTGGTCATCGGCCAGGCCAGGGACCAGTTTTAGGAGTGCCCCTTCCCCGCCTAGGTGGGGGTCTGCTCCTGGGTCTCCTCCTGCCACCCCAGCAGAGATGCCCTCCCAGGGCTGCCCCCGCTGCGGGGAAGCTCTCCCAGGCTCAGGGCTGGCTCACAAACCACCTCTCCAGCCCTGGCCACCTCTCTCAGGCTCCGGGCCTGCTCCATGTCCAAAATGGACCTCATTCTCCTTCCCGGCCTTCCCTGCGCGGGATCAGGGCAGAGGCCCAAATCTCTTTGTAGCTCTGAAGGGCAGGACCAGGGCCAAAGGAGTGAGTTACGGCAAGAGGGAAGAGCCAACAATGAGAGCGAGCCTGGGGGAAGCCGCCTTCCACCGTCCCAAAGCCCGCATGCTGGCAAGGGCTCGAGCCCTCAGTCACCAGCGGATCGCCGAGACCTCGAGGACAATGTCCACCCTTCTCTGCTTCTGCATCCCATTTTCCCTTCCTCTGCCCCCGCCCTCACTCACGTGGCACTTATCCACAAGCCTTCCCTCCTGCCCCTTCCATGGGAAGCGGGCGCTCCGAGGGCAGGAGTGGCCCCCACAGTGGTCACGGAAACATCAGCAGGGTGAATGAGGGAAGGGTGAATCGGTGGGAGAAGAGCCCCTCAAGGCAGGCCTGAGGCAAGCAAGGCCCAGTGCCCAAGGAGCCCACCATCCACCAGGGGCTGGGTGGGAAGAGAGCCAACAGGTGTGTGCGTCCAGCATCCCGGACTCACCTGGGATCCAGCTGCCAGAGGCCCTCCTCCTCTTCCTGGGATTCCCTGCCAGTGAAGAGCAGAATCCTGGAAAGGAAGCTCTAGGAGAGAAGAAAGACTCCGAAAGTGATCTGGGATTCTCAGACCCAGCTGCTTTTGTTAAAAAGCCTTCTTTCTCTCTTAAAAGTCTTGTTGCGGGGGCAGCTAGGGGGCGCAGTGGATGGAGCACCAGCCCTGAATTCAGGAGGACCCGAGTTCAAATCTGATCTCAGACGCTTAACACTTCCTAGCTGTGTGACCCTGGGCAAGTCACTTAACCCCAGCCTCAGGGATAAAAAAGAAAAAAAGTCTTGTTACGAGGGACAGCTCCCTGGGGAGGGGGAGGGGTGTATTTGGAAGTGAAGATGGCTTAAAGCCGAAGGTATTCATAAAAAGGAGGCTAAAAAAAGGCAAATGCAGGACTTACAGGGTGCGGTGACAACTGGTTGGTACGAGGCCTGAAGCGTGGCCTTTTGGAGGGTCCAGCTCCCCTTTATTCTATGAATGCCGAACCCAGGGTAACTCAGATGGGGCAGGTACGTTGCTGAATTTCTTTTTGACGCGGGGGCTTCTATGCTGTCCTGCCTGGGTACTCCGGCTCTACCCGGCCTCCCCTCAGAGTGATGGGAATTGAAGGAAAACTTGGAGACCTTCCCTCTGCCTTGTCAGTCTGGCGGCCTGTCACTCAAAAACTCTTTTCTCATCATTCCTCCTGTCCTGCCCCTTGTTGGGTGAAGTGGGATCCCCTGGGTCCTCTGCCCAGAGAGCCGAACTCTGACCTCATCCGAGCTTTAGAATGAGGGACAGGAGTGAGAGGGAACATGCATGCTGACTCCAGGGGTGCCTTCAGGTCCATGAGCTTTGTGTCTTCCAGACCCCTGGCTCCTCACCGAAGACTCAGCACCCCTGGAGGGCAGCCGCTGCGACGGGTCTCCCTGCCTCCGTCTGGACCCAGCTTGGCCGGGCCAGCCTCCAGAAGGTGACCTCCGACCCTTTTCCCCCACAGAATTTGGGCTTGGATTGCTCAGGGGGAATGATGAAGTCTGACAAAGTGGCAAGGCCGGAGAGACCCTGAGGCCAGTGGCCGTGGGGCCCCCAACCAGCTGGGCCCAGCAGTACTTCGGTGCTGGTTCTGGGAGCTGCAGCCCACCCTTAGCACTCCCTCGTCAGGGGATCAATGTAATCTTTCTCTTTCCTGTCGTTATCTCCCGGATTCTGCTCCTGGCCCGATTCCCCCAGAACTTTAAGGCCGCTTCAACTGTCACAATTATCTCCCGATTGGGATTCTGCTGGATCCCCGGATTAGCTAGCCGGCTGTCCGGCAGCAGCACGGCTTCTTCTGGCTCCAGCCCTTTGCTAAAAGCTCCTCTGGACAAACATTTCCCCTTAACTGGGAGACTGAGTGTGGGTGTGAAATCTCTCACCAAACCCAACCAAGGGGCCCTGATCTTGTTGAGAGTGTTTCTCCTCAACAAAAGGAGGGAAGGAAGGAACTGAGGGAGGGGGGAAGGGAAGAAGGAGGAAGGAACAGAGTGAGGGGGGAGGGAGGAAGGGAAGGAGAGAGGAAAGGAGGAGGAACGGATGGAGGGAGAGAAGAGGGAGGAAGGGAAGAAAGGGAAGGAGGGAAGAAAAGGGAGAGAGGAAGAAAGGGAGGATGGGAAGAAGGAAGAAGGGACAGAGGGAGGGAGGATGGAGGAAGGGAGGGAGGGAGGAAGGAAAAAAGAAGGGAAGAAAGGGAAGGAGGGAAGGAAGGAAGGGATGGAGGAAGGGAGGGAGGGCGGAAAGGAGATTACAGCCTCCACCTTCTTTGCTTCACAGAACTCCCAGAAGGACAAAATGAAATCACAGACACACCAAAGGCACACAGGATCTAAAGGCAGCCAGCACACACAGGATCCAGGGGGTGGGGAACGCTGCCCCGGGGCGGGTGACCAGGCCGGCCCCCCTGGAATGACCTCCCTCTCCAGCTCCACCTGCTGACTGCCCACTAGAACCCCGTCCTGTCCTGGAAGCCTTTCCGCTCTCCCAACTGCTCATCATTCCCCGTTTGCCCCTTGCCCGCATGTTTTCAGGAGGTCTTCCCCATCAGACTGCGCTCCCTGCAGCAGACCCCGCCTTGGTTCCCCGGCACTCAGCCACAACATGCCAGGGGGTCAGAATTAGGTGAGGGGGCTTTGCACAAAGTCACCAGCCTCATTTTCTCCTCCAGAGCCATGGGGTCCAGGGTCAGACTGACTGGAGACTATTTCCTTCCAGCATCACCTCCCCTTGTGAGCCCCCTAGCTCCTGTAACTTGTGTCCCTTTTGTGTGTCTGGTTTGTGTCCCCGACACAATGTAGGCCCCTGGAGGCAGGGGGTGCCACCGATGGCCTCTCCCCCTCCCCGGCCTTGTCTCCCTCATGGAACCCGGCATTTGTCCCCCTCCGGTAACTGACCGCAGGACGCTCCTGGGAGTACTCACTGTGGCCTGGACTCCGCCGTGCCCTCTGCCAGGTGCCCATCCCCTCAGGCCCAGCAGACGGAGATGGCTGCGCCCCGGGCGCTGCCCTGAAGCACTGCCCGGAGGGCCCGGGCTTACTGCCCCCCAGGGAGAGTTCCTGGTACCCGGGGAGCTCTTCTTCCACCTTTATTCTCAGGAGGCCGACTGGCGCTTGTGGGCTCAGGAGCCTGGCCATGGCACCGAGGCAGCTGCTCCAGAGCTGGACGCGAGGCTCTGCAGGGGCCGGCTCCCCGGGAGGGGGGGGCCGGCGGTGGAAGCGCCCGCGGAACCTGCCGAGGTGCAGGAGACCCTGCAAGAGAGACGAGATCCAGGCTGAGCGGGAGCAGCCCGGCAGGGTCTCAGCTGAGGCCCAGGGACAGCGGCTGGTGCAGCGGCCGGGAGCTTCCCCCGGCCGGGCTGCCTCAGCTTCCTCAACTGTAAAGTGAGCCGGAGGAGGAAATGACAACAAGTCCAGTGTCTCTGCCCCAAATGGGCCGCGGAGAGACGGAGGGCCTGAAAAATGGCCTGTGTGTGTGCGACAGTGTGTGTGTGTAACAGTGTGTGTGTGTCTGTGTGACAGTGTGAGTGTGTGTGAGTGACAGTGTGTGTGCGTGTGCATGTGAGTGAGTGACAGTGTGTGTGTGACTGTGTGTGACAGTGTGTGTGTGTGCGTGACAGTGTGTGCGTGTGTGTGAGTGACTGTGTGTAACAGTGTGTGTGTGTGTGTGTGTGTAGCAGTGTGTGTGTGTCTGTGTGTGTGTGTGACAGTATGAGTGTGTGTGAATGACAGTGTGTGTGCATGTGAGTGAGTGACTGTGTGTGTGACTGTGTGTGTGTGACAGTGTGTGTGTGTCTCTGTGTGACAGTGTGAGTGTGTGTGAGTGACAGTGTGTGCGTGTGCATGTGAGTGAGTGACAGTGTGTGTGTGACTGTGTGTGACAGTGTGTGCGTGTGTGAGTGACAGTGTGTGTAACAGTGTGTGTGCATGTGAGTGTGTGTGTGACAGTGTGAGTGTGTGTGTGTGACAGTGTGTGTGTGACAGTGTGTGTGTGTAACAGTGTGTGTGTCTGTGTGACAGTGTGAGTGTGTGAGTGACTGTGTGTGCATGTGCATGTGAGTGAGTGACAGTGTGTGTGTGACTGTGTGTGACAGTGTGTGTGTGTGTGCGTGACAGTGTGTGCATGTGTGTATGTGAGTGACAGTGTGTGTAACAGTGTGTGTGTGCATGTGAGTGTGTGTGAGTGACAGTGTGTGTGCGTGTGCATGTGAGTGAGTGACAGTGTGTGTGTGCATGTGAGTGTGTGTGTGTAACAGTGTGTGTGTCTGTGTGACAGTGTGAGTGTGTGTGAGTGACAGTGTGTGTGTGACTGTGTGCGACAGTGTGTGTGTGCGTGACAGTGTGTGCGTGTGTGTGAGTGACAGTGTGTGTAACAGTGTGTGTGTGCGTGTGAGTGTGTGAGTGAGTGACAGTGTGTGTAACAGTGTGTGTGTGCATGTGAGTGTGTGTGACAGTGTGTGTGTGAGTGAGTGTGTGCGTGTGCATGTGAGTGACACTGTGTGTGTGTGTCTATGTGTGTGACAGTGTGTGTGTGAGTGACAGTGTGCGTGCGTGTGCATGTGAGTGAGTGACAGTGTGTGTGTGCATGTGAGTGTGTGTGTGTGCATGTGAGTGTGTGTGACAGTGTGTGTGTGAGTGACAGTGTGTGCGTGTGTGTATGTGAGTGAGTGTGTAACAGTGTGTGTGTGCATATGAGTGTGTGTGACAGTGTGAGTGTGTGTGTGACAGTGTGTGCGTGTGCATGTGAGTGACACTGTGTGTGACTGTGTGTGTGTGCGTGACAGTGTGTGCGTGTGTGTATGTGAGTGACAGTGTAACTGTGTGTGTGCATGTGTGTGTGTGACAGTGTGTGTGCGTGTGCATGTGAGTGAGTGACACTGTGTGTGTGCATGTGAGTGTGTGTGACAGTGTGTGTGTGTGTGAGTGACAGTGTGTGTAACAGTGTGTGTGCGCATGTGAGTGTGTGACAGTGTGAGTGTGTGTGAGACAGTGTGTGTGACTGTGTGTGCGTGTGTGTATGTGAGTGACAGTGTGTGTAACAGTGTGTGTGTGTGCATGTGAGTGTGTGTGAGTGACAGTGTGTGTAACAGTGTGTGTGTGCATGTGAGTGTGTGTGAGTGACAGTGTGTGTAACAGTGTGAGTGTGTGTGACAGTGTGTGCGTGTGTGTATGTGAGTGACAGTGTGTGTAACAGTGTGTGTGTGCATGTGAGTGTGTGTGAGTGACAGTGTGTGTGCGTGTGCATGTGAGTGAGTGACAGTGTGTGTGTGCATGTGAGTGTGTGTGTGTAACAGTGTGTGTGTCTGTGTGACAGTGTGAGTGTGTGTGAGTGACAGTGTGTGTGTGACTGTGTGCGACAGTGTGTGTGTGCGTGACAGTGTGTGCGTGTGTGTGAGTGACAGTGTGTGTAACAGTGTGTGTGTGCGTGTGAGTGTGTGAGTGAGTGACAGTGTGTGTAACAGTGTGTGTGTGCATGTGAGTGTGTGTGACAGTGTGTGTGTGAGTGAGTGTGTGCGTGTGCATGTGAGTGACACTGTGTGTGTGTGTCTATGTGTGTGACAGTGTGTGTGTGAGTGACAGTGTGCGTGCGTGTGCATGTGAGTGAGTGACAGTGTGTGTGTGCATGTGAGTGTGTGTGTGTGCATGTGAGTGTGTGTGACAGTGTGTGTGTGAGTGACAGTGTGTGCGTGTGTGTATGTGAGTGAGTGTGTAACAGTGTGTGTGTGCATATGAGTGTGTGTGACAGTGTGAGTGTGTGTGTGACAGTGTGTGCGTGTGCATGTGAGTGACACTGTGTGTGACTGTGTGTGTGTGCGTGACAGTGTGTGCGTGTGTGTATGTGAGTGACAGTGTAACTGTGTGTGTGCATGTGTGTGTGTGACAGTGTGTGTGCGTGTGCATGTGAGTGAGTGACACTGTGTGTGTGCATGTGAGTGTGTGTGACAGTGTGTGTGTGTGTGAGTGACAGTGTGTGTAACAGTGTGTGTGCGCATGTGAGTGTGTGACAGTGTGAGTGTGTGTGAGACAGTGTGTGTGACTGTGTGTGCGTGTGTGTATGTGAGTGACAGTGTGTGTAACAGTGTGTGTGTGTGCATGTGAGTGTGTGTGAGTGACAGTGTGTGTAACAGTGTGTGTGTGTGCATGTGAGTGTGTGTGAGTGACAGTGTGTGTAACAGTGTGAGTGTGTGTGACAGTGTGTGCGTGTGTGTATGTGAGTGACAGTGTGTGTAACAGTGTGTGTGTGTGCATGTGAGTGAGTGACAGTGTGTGTGTGACTGTGTGTGTGTGACTGTGTGTGTGTGTGACAGTGTGTGCGTGTGTGTATGTGAGTGACAGTGTGTGTAACAGTGTGTGTGTGTGCATGTGAGTGAGTGACAGTGTGTGTGTGACTGTGTGTGTGCGTGTGTCTGTGTGTGCATGTGTGTGTCTGTGCGTGTGTGTCTTGTGTCTGTCTGTGTGTGAGTGCGTGTGTCTGCATGTGGGTCGTCTGTGTGCGCGCATGTCTGTCTGAGTGCATGTCTGTGTGTGTGACAGTGTGTGAGCGTGTCTGTCTGTGTGTGAGCGTGTGTGTCTGTGTGTGCATGTGTGTCTTGTGTCTGTGTCTGTGTGTGAGTGCGTGTGTCTGTGCATGTGGGTCTGTCTGTGTGTGCACGTGTCTGTCTGTGTGAGTGCGTGTCTATGTGAGTGCGTGTCTGTCTGTCTGTCTGTGTGAGTGTGTGTCTGTCTGTGTGTGTGCGTGTCTGTGTGAGTGCATGTCTGTCTGTCTGTCTGTGTGAGTGCGTGTCTGTCTGTCTGTGTGAGTGCGTGTCTGTCTGTCTGTCTGTCTGTGTGCGTGTCTGTCTGTCTGTCTGTGTGTGAGTGCGTGTGTCTGTCTGTCTGTGTGTGCGCATGTCTGTCTGTGTGAGTGCATGTCTGTCTGTCTGTCTGTGTGTGAGTGCGTGTGTCTGCGTGTGTGTCTGTCTGTGTGTGCGCATGTCTGTCTGTGTGAGTGCATGTCTGTGTGTCTGTGTGAGTGCGTGTCTGTCTGTCTGTGTGTGAGTGCGTGTGTCTGCGTGTGTGTCTGTCTGTGTGTGCGCATGTCTGTCTGTGTGAGTGCGTGTCTGTCTGTCTGTGAGTGCGTGTGTCTGCGTGTGTGTCTGTCTGTCTGTGTGTGCGCATGTCTTTCTGTGTGAGTGTGTGTCTGTCTGTCTGTGTGAGTGCGTGTCTGTCTGTCTGTGTGTGAGTGCGTGTGTCTGCGTGTGTGTCTGTCTGTGTGTGCGCATGTCTGTCTGTGTGAGTGTGTGTCTGTCTGTCTGTGTGAGTGCGTGTCTGTCTGTGTGTGAGTGCGTGTCTGCGTGTGTGTCTGTCTGTCTGTGTGTGCGCATGTCTGTCTGTGTGAGTGCATGTCTGTCTGTCTGTCTGTGTGAGTGCGTGTCTGTCTGTGTGTGTGCGTGTCTGTGTGAGTGCATGTCTGTCTGTCTGTCTGTGTGAGTGCGTGTCTGTCTGTCTGTGTGAGTGCGTGTCTGTCTGTCTGTCTGTGTGTGAGTGCGTGTGTCTGCGTGTGTGTCTGTCTGTCTGTGTGTGCGCATGTCTGTCTGTGTGAGTGCATGTCTGTGTGTCTGTGTGTGCACGTGTCTGTCTGTGTGAGTGCATGTCTGTCTGTCTGTCTGTGTGAGTGCGTGTCTGTCTGTGTGTGTGCGTGTCTGTGTGAGTGCATGTCTGTCTGTCTGTCTGTGTGAGTGCGTGTCTGTCTGTCTGTGTGAGTGCGTGTCTGTCTGTCTGTCTGTCTGTGTGCGTGTCTGTCTGTCTGTGTGTGAGTGCGTGTGTCTGCGTGTGTGTCTGTCTGTCTGTGTGTGCGCATGTCTGTCTGTGTGAGTGCGTGTCTGTCTGTCTGTCTGTGTGTGAGTGCGTGTGTCTGCGTGTGTGTCTGTCTGTCTGTGTGTGCGCATGTCTGTCTGTGTGAGTGCGTGTCTGTCTGTCTGTCTGTGTGTGAGTGCGTGTGTCTGCGTGTGTGTCTGTCTGTCTGTGTGTGCGCATGTCTGTCTGTGTGAGTGCGTGTGTCTGCGTGTGTGTCTGTCTGTCTGTGTGTGCGCATGTCTGTCTGTGTGAGTGTGTGTCTGTTTGTCTGTGTGAGTGCGTGTCTGTCTGTCTGTGTGTGAGTGCGTGTGTCTGCGTGTGTGTCTGTCTGTCTGTGTGTGCGCATGTCTGTCTGTGTGAGTGCGTGTCTGTGTGTCTGTGTGTGCACATGTCTGTCTGTGTGAGTGCGTGTCTGTCTGTCTGTCTTTGTGAGTGCGTGTCTGTCTGTCTGTGTGAGTGCGTGTCTGTCTGTCTGTGTGCGTGTCTGTCTGTCTGTGTGTGAGTGCGTGTGTCTGTGTGTCTGTCTGTCTGTGTGTGCGCATGTCTGTCTGTGTGAGTGTGTGTCTGTCTGTGTGAGTGCGTGTCTGTCTGTCTGTCTGTGTGTGAGTGCGTGTGTCTGCGTGTGTGTCTGTCTGTGTGTGCGCATGTCTGTCTGTGTGAGTGCATGTCTGTGTGTCTGTGTGTGAGTGCGTGTGTCTGCGTGTGTGTCTGTGTGCGCGCATGTCTGTCTGTGTGAGTGTGTGTCTGTCTGTGTGAGTGCGTGTCTGTCTGTCTGTGTGTGAGTGCGTGTGTCTGCGTGTGTGTCTGTCTGTGTGTGCACATGTCTGTCTGTGTGAGTGCGTGTCTGTCTGTCTGTCTGTGTGAGTGTGTGTCTGTCTGTCTGTGTGAGTGCGTGTCTGTCTGTCTGTCTGTGTGTGTGCGCGCGTGCTCGCGTTCTGGTGTAAACATGCTTGGGGGCACCAGGGAGCCGCTCCCTCGGGTCCTCCCCACAGCGGGAGACACACAAGTGCCCGGGGGCGCAGAGGCTGCTCCCCCAGCTCACCAACATCGGCCGGGCCGGTGTCAGAGCCTTGGGAGCTTCCCCAGCGCCGCACGGGGTCAGAGGGCGGGGGTCGGGGGCACCAGCAGCAAGAACCCCGGGGCCCAAGACTCCCCTTCCCAGCAGTGCAGAACCCCGGGCCGAGGCGGAGGAAGAGAAGGTGAGAGGGGGCAGGGAGGCTCGCAGGCAGGGGAGCAAGAAAGTCTGGGGGGGGGGCAGAAAAAAGGGGGGAGAGGCTCAAGGGGAGCGACGGAGGCAAAGGAGATGGGGGGCTGGGGGTCTGGGGGTCTGGGGAGGGATGGGGGGCTGGGGGGCTGGGGGATGGGGCGGGATGGGGGGATGGGGCGGGATGGGGACAGGAATGGAGGCAGGGTGGGGGGCAGAGGAGGGGAGGCTGGGGGAGACAGAAAAAGGGGAGAAGAGGGGGGATTACTGGGAGAAGCAGAAATAAGGATGGGGAGATGGGGTGATGGAGAGGGGTGGGAGAGATGGGGGATGGGGGATGGGCAAAGGGGAGGGCGAGGCGGGGGCAGGGGAGGGGAGGCTGGGGGGAGACGAAGAGGGGGAGGCAGGGATGAGGAGGGATGGGGGACACGGGAGGACTGTCCGGGGGAGCGCGGAAAGGCTGCGGGGCAGCGCCGGCGGGGCTCATGCAGGGGGACCCCTCTCGGCTCCGCGGTCGGCGCCCCCCGCCCCGCCCCCGGCCCCGGGTTCCCAGCCAGCGTCACCTCGGCTGCTGCCACCGTGGTCCAAGCGCTCTTTCGGGCAGTCCGCACCGCTGCGCCTGCGCAGGAACAGCTCCGAAGGAGCCCTTCCAGGGCTAGTCCCACAATCCGTCTCGCGCTGTCAAGGCCTCCGCAGGGTAGAGGGAGGGGCTCTGTGGCTCACGTGGGAGAGGCTGAGAACGGAGGATGCTGGGAAGTGAAGTCCAGAAGGCTCTGGCGCAGGCGCGCTGCCCAAGGCTGGGCTGGGGAGTCCTGGGGGACACTCATAGCCTAAAGTGGGTGGGACCCGGGGTGTTGGAGGACGTGGCCTTGGAGGCCCCCGGCTCTAATTCTGGGGTCCCGCGAGCCTCTCATCCCTGTAGACCCCGAGGACACAAGAGGACAAACACGAGAGATGCTTTGTTGTTCACTCGTGTCCAACTCTTCCCGACCCCACTCGGAGTTCTCTTGACAAAGATACGGAGAAGGCTTGGCCGGTCCTTGTCCAGCCCATTCTCCAGATGAGGAAACTGAGACAAACAGGGTGGAGGGACTTGCCCGGGACCCCCCAGCTAGGAGGTGTCCGAGGCTGGATTTGAACGGGGGGGGGGGGGGAAGGGGGAAGTCCGAGTCACCGCCGGGAGCCGACCACCTGCAGTGGGGGCCGAGGACGACATCTAGCCTGGGGGACAGGCCTCGTTAGCAATAGAGAAGTTAGGAGAGGACGTCTCTGGGGAAATAATGGCTTCAAGATTGTTTGGAGAGAAGTGTCAGGTGAAGAATGGGGCCAGAAATCAGGATTTCGGGTTTAGAGGATGTGGGGAAGAGACGAAGGCGCCAAGGACCGGGAATTAGCTTTTCAGGGGATTTATGCAGGAAAGGAGGGAGGGAGGATAATAGTGAGCAGGGGCTGGGGGGGGGGGGGATCCCGGGGCAGGCGCAGCAGGGTTAAGGGTCATCCGGCACAGGGAAAGATGGAATGATTTTTTTTTTTTTTTTGAGACTGGGGGTTAAGTGACTTGCCCAGGGTCACACAGCTAGGAAGTGTTAAGTGTGGGGTCACATTTGAACTCGGGTCTCCTGACTCCAGGGCTGGTGCTCTATCCACTGCGCCACCTAGCTGCCCCCAAGATGAAATGATTATTAAACATGTGACCGGGTAAAGGCACTTCCAGAGCTCATGCGCAAGGAACTGGAACGCGTGAAGGATGCCGGGATTGTCTGGAGAATAAGTTCGTGAGAAAGGGATGGATTGTAGAGAGGTTAAATGGGCTGCTACGAGCGCGAGGTTTGGGAGGGAGGACGGAGCAGGCATCTGATTGGGCCACAAACGCAGGGTGAGCGAATCTGAACCCTGAGGTCCGGGACTGAGGGTGGCGGCGAAGCGTCGGCCCTGGGGCACGAGGAGTGTGGCTGCAGCGGCGTGTGCTGCAGAGGGTGGCAGGGAGGCTGGCGGTCAGAAGGGAGCCGGTACCAACGGCCAGAAAGCAGGAGTCAGGAGGACAAGTTTGGGATGTTAAAGGCTTGTTACCTATGGAACGGGCATTCCAGAGCGCAAAGAGCGAGCCACGGAGAGTTCAGAGAAGTGGGGGATGGGAAATGGAAATAATAGTTTGGTCTAAAAAATCAATGACTGGAGAGGCAGAATGCGGGCAGCTGACAGAGGGCTCTTCTCAGAGACAGGAAACCCTGGTCCGAAAAGGGAATTTTTATCAGATTAGACTGAATGGGCCCATATGGGGAAAGTAGGACTTGGGCTGAAGGAAAAGAAATTATGATACTGATCTGGTGGGCTTTGGAATTAGGAGGAAGACCAGACTTTGGAGAGGAGAAATTTGGGAGTGCTGAGAAACTTCAAGAAAAGGCTAAAATTGAAAAAGGAAAATTTGAGTTGAAGGACAAAGATGGAAGGTGAGGAAAGGGGAGATTCAAGCAGAGAGAAGGGAGACAGGAGAAGAGACAGAGAGTAAAACTTGAAAGAGAAAATAACTCAAGAGAAATAGGATAAGGTAAAGAGGTCCCCCTTCAAAGCACAAATTGCTTCAGAAGATAGAATTCCCTATTTAACAAGGATTGCTGGTAAGGAAAGTAGTTTGGGAGAAATTAGCTGTAGAGCAGCATCTCATACCATAACACAATAACTTTAAAATGTATATATATGTCACTTAGACATGAAAGGTCAGGCCATAGAAAAAGTAGAAGAAAATCTTTCACAGCATTGGTTATGGGATGAAATAAATATAATCATTTCTCAAAATAATTGTAATTAATTAAGAATGATCTTAATCATTCTTTTTTTTTTTTTTTGATAAGGCAATTTTTGCCCAGGGTCACATACCTAGGAAGTGTTAAGTGTCTGAGGTCAAATTTGAACTCGGTTCTCCTGACTTTAGGGCTGGTGCTAATCATTCTTACTCAATGTACTTGTACACTTAATGTAATTTTAATATAATGTAATTAAGAATGTTCTTAGTCACTAATAATAGGAATCAAACCAACTCTAAGGTTCTACCTCATTCTAAGCAAATTGGCAAAGTTGACACTGGTAATGCAATGCTGGAAGGGTTGTGGAAAGGAGGACTCAATAATGCATTGTTGATTGAACTATGAATTGATCCAACCGTTCTGGAAAGGAATTTGGAAATAATAATAGTAATATGAGGCAGCTAGGTGGCACAGTGACTATAGAGCACCAGGCCTGGAGTCAAGAAGACCTGAATTCAAATGTGGCCTCAGATACTTACTAGCTAGGTGACTCTGAGCAGTCCTGCCCGCCTCACTTTCCTCATCTGTTAAATGAACTGGAGATGGAATGTTAAATCATTCCAGTAGATTTTCCAGGAAAAAGAGTTGGATGTGACTGAAATGACTGAACAACAATGGTAATATAATAATAATATCCAGCATTTATTTATCACCTATTATGTACTAGGCACTGTGCTAAGAACTTTATAAATATAATCTCATTTTATCCTGTAAGATAAGAGCTAATAATAATAATAATAATTGTTATTATTATTCCTATTTTGTAGTTTAAGAAACTGAGACAGACAGAGGGTAAAGTGCCTTGCTCAGGGTCATACAGCAAGTAAGTGTTTGAGTCTGAATTTGAACTCTGTTCTTTTTGATTCCAAATAAAGGTCTAATAGTCTTATCTACTGCACCACATAGGTGCTCCACATTATGCATCCTCATTATTATGCAAACAAATTAAATCACCTATAACCTTTCACCAAGAAATTCCACTTCTTAAAATATACCCCCAGAAAGCCAAGGACTTCTTTTTTAAAGGCTTTGCATACATCAAACTAGTTTTGTGGTAGCAAAGTATTGGAAACAAAGTAGATGGACGTTCAGGATAGAGCCAAGATGGCAAAATAGAACCAAAAACCTGCTCCAGCTCTCCCTGTTTCCCTCAAAAACCACATGAAATCAAACCTCTGAAAAGAGTCTGACAGAATTAAACCACTTTCCAGCTCAAGCTAGCTTGAAAAATTTTAAGAAAGCTCAGTCTCACCAGGGTAAAAAGGGTATTTAGCCCAGCTCAGACAATCCTTGGGAAAGCCAGTGAGTTGTGAGCAAATCAGGATCTAAGACCCTCAGTCCTGGCTCAGTAAAAAAGCAAATCGGGGGGAAGCCCCTAGTCCCAGCTCAGAAGGAAAACTCAGGGAAACCAGGCTGTTTCCTGAATAGAGCAGTCAAGCTATCCCCTACAAACACAAGGGATTCATTCCTGTGTTCAAAGCCGAGGCTCAGAGCTGCACTGGAAGCTTGGGATGGTGTCCCTTTTATCCCAAGAGCAGAGCTCCACCTTAAAAGTATAAAAAGAGGAAATACCAAAGAAAAGGAAAGAAAATGAGCAATAAACAGAAAAGAACTTTGACCATCAAGCTACTATGGTGACAGGGAACACCAAAATTCAGATAACAGAATGCCCACAGAGGAAATCTCAAAGAGTGAGATAAATTAGTCTCAAGTCCAAAGAGGTGTCTTGGAAGTGCTCATAAAAGACTTTAAAAGGCACATAAGAGAAGTAGAAGAAAAAATGAGAAAGGAAAGGAGAGGTATGCATGAGAGAGTTAGTTTGGAAAAGGAAGGAAAAAATTGTCTGAAGAAAGCAACTCCATAAACAGTAGAATTAACCAAATGGAAAAAGAGATACAAAAGCTAACTGAAGAAAATCACACATGAAAAACTATAACAGGGCAATTAGAAGCTAATGACTTTGTGAGACAGCAAGATCAGTCAAACAAACTAAAAAGAATGAAAACATGGAAGAAGATGTGAAATATCTCATTAGAAAAACAGCTGACCTGGAAAATAGATCCAGAAGAGACAATTTAAAAAATTATAGGTCTACCTGAAGGCCATGACCAAAAAAGAGCCTGGATACAGATAAATAAGGAAACTTGTCCCAATATTCTAGAAACAGAGGCAGAAATATTGATTGAAAGAGTTCATCAATCACCTTTGGAAAGAAATCTCACAAGGAGAACCCCAAGGAACATTATTGTGAAACTCCAAAAGTACAATCTCAAGGAAAAAATACTGCAAGCTGCCAGACAAAAACAATTCATATAACAAGGAGTAACAGTCAGGATTATCCAGGATCTGGCAACTTTTACAATAAAAGATCAGAGAGCCTGGAATATCATATTCCAGAAGGCCAAGGACTTAGGGATACAACCAAGAATTAATTACCCAGTGAGATTCAACGTCATCTTTCAGGGGAGATGATGGAGCTTCAATGAAGTAAGAGACTTTCACTCATTTCTATTGAAAAAACTAAACTAAACTGAAAATTTAATCTACAAACAGGATTCAAGAGAAGCATAGAAAGGTAAACAAGGGGGGAAATATATTTACAGGTTAAGCTGTTTATATCCCTGGATGAGAAAATGATATCTGTAAGTCTTGAGGAACTGTATCTGTCACTGGGGCAGAGGGGGCCATCACATGGACTGAAGTTGTGGTTGTAAATGGACTCTAATGTGATTACATGAAAGAAAAAGACATTAAGGAGTTAAAAAAAAAGAGAGAAAAGGGTAACTGTAATGGGAAATTAGTTCACATGAAGAGGTGCAAAAGACCTATTACAATTGAGGGAAAGAAGGGAGTGGGATAAGTATTGTTTGAAGCTTGATCTCATCAGTTTTGCCTCTAAAAGGAAATAACTTAATCATTCAGTTGGGTATAGAAATTTATCTAACCTTATAAAGAAGGAGGAGGCCTAGCCCCCGAGGAGTGAGTTCTCACCTTGTGATTGTCCAGACAAACTGAGTTCTCACCTAGTAATCCTAACAAAAAGGGAGGGGCAGGGCAGAAGCATTAAGAGAAAAGGTAAGAGAAGGGTGGAAGGGGTGGGTAAAAAAAGAACAGAACTAAGGACAAGGTGGAAAGAGAATGAAAATCTATACAATACACACACACACATACATACATACAAGAAAATAGGATGGAGGGAAATAAAGAGCTCATAATCATAACTGAATGAGAATGAGAATGTGATGTTCTTCACATAATGGAAACAGAGTAGATTAAAAAACAGAATCCTACAATATGTTGTTTACAAAAACACATTTGACACAGACAGAGTAAAGATAAAAGGCTGGAAATGAATTTATTATACTTCAGCTGAAGTTAAAAAAAAATTAGCAGGAATAGCAATTCTGATCTCAGACAAAACAAAAGCAAAAAAAAATCTTATTAAAAGAAATAAGGAAGAAAAGTAAATCTTGATAAAACGTACCATAAATAATAAAGTAGTAACTTTACTAAATATGTGTGTACCAAGTGGCAGAGAAACCAAATTTCAAGAGATTTTATGCCAGTTACAGAAGAACTAGATAGCAAAACTATTCTAGTGGGGGACTTCAATCTTCCCCTCTCAGAATCAGACAAATCTAACCACAAAATAAACAAGAAAGAAACTGAGGTTAATAGAATCCTAGAAAACCTAGATATGATAGACCTCTGAAGGAAATTGAATAGGGACAGAAAGGAATACACCTTTTTCTTGACAGTACATGACACCTACACAAAAATTGACTGTGTATTAGGGCATAAAAACCTCACAAATGCAGAAAGGAAGAAATAGTAAATGCTTCCTTTTCAGATCACAATGCAATAAAAATTGCATTCAACAAAGGGCAGGAAAGGTAGACTAAAAACCAATTGCAAATTAAACAATCTAATTCTAAAGAGTGAGTGGGTCAAACAACAAAACACAGAAACAATATATAATTTCATCCAAGAGAATGACAATAATGAGATAACATACCAAAACCTATGGGATGCAGTCAAAGCAGTTTTTTGGGGAAATTTCATGTCTCTAAATAGCTATATAAATAAAATAGAGAAATAGAAGATCAATGAATTGGGTATGCCACTAAAAAAGCTAGAAAAAAGATCAAATTAAATGCTTCGATTAAATACCAAATTAGAAATTTTGAAATTCAAAGGAGAGATTAATAAATTTGAAATTAAGATAACTATTGAACTAATAAATAAAACTAAGAATTGGCTTTATAAAATAATGAACAAAAAAACTTTTGGTTAATTTCATTAGAAAAAGAAAAGAAAAAAAATTAAATCACCAGCATTAAAAATGAAAAAGGTGGACTTACCACCAATGATAAAAAAATTAAAGCAATAATTAGGAACTATTTTGCCCAGCTGTAAGCAGCAAGTATGACAATCTTTTTTTTTTTGCCCCCTGAGGCTGGGGTTAAGTGACTTGCCCAGAGTCACACAGCTAGGAAGTGTTAAGTGTCTGAGACCAGATTTGAACTCGGGTCCTCCTGAATTTAAGGCTGGTGCTCTATCCACTGCGCCACCTAGCTGCCCCTAAGTATGACAATCTAACCGAAATGGATGAATATTTATAAAAATATAAATTGTCTAGATTAACAGAATAGGAAATAACTTACCCATTTGAGAAAAAGAAATTGAACAAGCCATTAGTGAACTCCTTAAGAAAAAAATCTTCAGGGCCAGATGGATTCACAAGTGAATTCTACCAAACAGTCAAAGAAGAATTCCAATATTATGTAAACTATTTGGAAAAATAGGTAAAGAAGGAGTACTGCCAAATTTCTCTTATGACACAAATATGGTACTGATATCTAAAACAGGATGAACCTAAACAAAGAAAATTATAGACCAATCTCCCTAATGAATATTGATGGGAAAACATATTTGGGCATGTATTTATTTTCTTGGCAAAAATGCTAGAGTAATTTGCCATTTCCTTTTACAGCTCATTTTATAGATGAGGAAACAGAAGCAAAGAGGGTTAAGTCACTTGCCCAGGATCATCCAGCTAGGATTTGAACTCTGACTCCAACTCTGGTACTTTATTCACTGTCCCACCTAGATGCTTCATCTTGATCATTACTCACATTACTTCATTACTAACTGCTTAACTTGAGAAACCTAGTCAATTCTGCTTTTTCAATTTTAATTTATAAGTTTAAGACTTAAATATTCTCCTTCTATATATGCAAGGTTATATCTTATGTGGAATATTTTCAGTCCCATAAATCTTAAAGATTTCTTTTCAAGGCTAAGATTTGTGAAAGAGAATTATGAACAACTATGCAAAAACATGGTAACCTATGAACTAAATGTTGAGTCACAGAGAAGTGGCAGACATTTCTTTGTCAATGTCCTTCTCCCGTAATGACTGATCTCTTTACACTTATGAGAGTGAGGGTGAGGAAAATATAGAAGGGGAAGAGGAAGAAGTAGTTTGAAAATCAGAGATAGATAAATACTGCCTGGATGATAACGCAGCACAAAGTAAATTTAAAGAAAATCAAGCATTCACTTTTTTCTTCTATTGTTCTTTTAAGCCCAACAAAGAGTTTGCAATTAAGTCTGTTTGAATGGAAAGAGCTAAAAGTCTAGTAACAAATAAAAGAAAAATATTGATAATCTGCCTATTCTTTTAATTTGATGATGTTACTTGGCTGTTTCAGTAATGAGATTTCCACTTTTTTTTTTTTTTGAAAAGTTCAGAATGCTGTGGCTAATAGTCTAGATTTCAGACCAGTGATCTCCCTGTATTACTTAACTCGACTGTCAGCAAAACAAACAAACAACCAATATATATATTGTGGGAAACAAAATCAGGGGGAGCAGGGGGCTTTTACCATCCTTCAGAATTTTTACCTCTAGACACCTGAGTATAAAAGTGATAAGTCTAAAGGAAGCTTTCTTCACATTCACCTCATAAGCAAATTGACCAAAGAGAGAGTTAGTTTCCCGAGTGAAGTTTCTATGTTTCACAAGCCCTGCTCGCCTACTGAAGGCATTGACACATTCAGGGGATTTATAGGGCTTCTCTCCAATGTGAATTCTGTGATATTCAGTGAGGTATGTCCTTCTACTAAAAGATTTTCCACATTCAATACATGCATAGGGTTTCATTCCAAAGTGAATTCTCTGATGTTCAATAAGGTATTCCCTTCTACTGAAGGTTTTCCCACATTCAGTACATAAATAGGGTTTCTTTTCAGGATGTACTCTAAGATGTTGAATAAGAAATGAGCTACCACTGAAGGATTTCCCATATTTGTAAAATTCATTACATACACATTCATTACAGCTGTATAATTTCTCTCCAGTATGAGTTTTCAGATGGCACATTCACTGTACTCATAAGGTTTTACTCCCATATGGACTATTTGATGATGAGAAAGGCATAAAGTACTGCTGAAGAATTCCCCATATTCATTACATTCATAGTTCTTCCCTCCAGCATGACTTTGCTGATGTTCAGTAAGAGATATCCTCGGAATGAAGGATTTCCCACATTCAGTGCATTCAAAATGTTTCTCTCTGGCATGAAATCTCTGATGTTCAGTAAGGAATCTTTTTCTCTTGAAGGATTTCCTACATTCGGTACATTTGTAAGGTTTTTCTCCAGTAGGAAGTCTCTGGTGTTCAATGAGGAATCCTCTTTTTCTAAAAGCTTTCCTATATTCACCTGTAAGCATTTGCTTATGTTGGGCAAGATTTGATTTATAAATGAAAGCTTTCCCACATTCATTATATTTGTATTTTTTTTCCCCAGTATGTTTGCTGATGCAGAATAAGGCATGGATTACGACTGAAGTATTTCCCACATTCTTTGCATTCAAAATGCTTATACTAGTTTCTGATTTAACTCTAAAAGGTCTTTATTCCCTCTGGTTCCTGATCCTTTCTACTTAGAGTTCAAAGAACCATCTTTAAGATTGATTTTTCTTCAGATGTTCCCCACTTTGGAGTTTGATACCTTGGATTTAGGCCTAGTTTCCCATTCTTCAAGAAATAAAAAATTCCATATATTCTCTGATATCTGTCCAGGGGCCAAGGACCAGGGGTGGGGAGAAATCACTATAACAACAAGAAGAAGGGAATAATAAAATTAAAAAGGATGTCCAGATGGAAATTGGTCTTTTCATGGTTCTCAAGTATAATTCTGTAATCATTAGAAAGTTATGGATGGGTTGTATTTCACATCAGTGGAAGGAGTACCAATATTGATTTAATCAGGGATCCTTGAAGTGAGATAATTACATAATGGCTGCCACAGATGAAAAATGCTACAGAAGTTCAGAGAAGGCTGAATTCATTGTGTTGTGGAAGTTATAGAAAGCTTTGGAATGGAATTGTGCTGAGCCCTGAAGGATAGATAGAATCAAACAGAACAGAAGGGTAAAACATTCCACTAAACTATCCACTCTGAGATAATTTCTGTCCAGAATAATAATAGCTAGCATTTATATAAAGCTTTAAGATTTGCAAAGTGCTTTACAAATATTATCTCACTGATCTTCACTATAATTCTAGGAGTAGGCACTATTATCATTACCCCCTTTTTAAAGATGAGGAAATTGAGGCAGACTTGTTCATGATCACATGGCTAGTCAGTATCTGAGGCAGGATTTGAATTTAGGGCTTCTTGATTCCATGTCCAATGCTCTAACCATTGGACAATCTAACTTAGATTTCCATCTAAATGAAAATACCTTGCAAACAATTCACAACCTACAACTGAAGGCCAAGGCTAAATATAGATGGAGATTTGGGTGTCACCTACATGTAGGAGATCTTTGAAGATTATTATACTTCCAAGGGAGACAATGTAAAGGAAAAGCAGCAACAGACCAAGGACTACAACTTGGGGAATACCTGTATCTGCTTCAGGAGCAGACGAAGGAGCAACAACAATTGGGTAGTAAAGTGTGAGACGGGTGAAATACTCAGAACTGTGAGAGCAATAATTCTAGCAATTCTAGTTTTTAGGGTGGTGAATCAAAGAAGAGAGTTCTTAGCACAAGATGTTTTGCTCCTTTAGGAAAGAAGGATTAGAATTGGGGGCACTGATAATCTACTTGCCATCACAGAAAAGAGTCTATGATTTTAACTATCATCTTAAAGAAGGACTAAGGGGAAATTCATTCCTGAAGAGACTTGAACAATAGACTGAGAGAGAGTATGAATTTAGGAGACCATGAGAATTAATTGTTATTTTTGCTAAAGACTGCTGAAGAGGGGGAAAAAGTGATTATTGAGAAAGAGGCCCAGAATTTGATGGTTAGAAGATTATTGGGAACTAAATCTTTCAGTACAGTGATTGCTAGGGGAGGAAATCAGGATACAGAGAGGAAAGGAATGACTAAATAGAGGCATAGATACATAACTCTAGTGCAAGATACTGTCCCATTATATAATAAAGGAGCCACTGAGAGTGTGTGTTTATTTTACACCTGAGGAATGTAGATTCCCAATATTAGGCCATCCTGGAATTTTTTTTTTTTAATGAGGAGAATCAAGGGATTTTGATGATTTTTAAAAGAGGTATTGAGTTATAATGTACTATCCCTCTGACTAGTAATTCTAAATCTTCTTACTAGTAATCTAACTAAAAGGATTTAAGGATTGTAAAAGCCAGAGAATAGGGTTATAGGGTTAAATAATAGATATATTATTATCTAAGTAATTACCTTAAATTAAAATTTAAAATTATCTTAAGTAATAGAGATTATAAGAAAGAAAAGTATTGGATTTAGGACCAAGAAAAATTTGGATTCTAGTCTCTGTTATTATACATGGTAGGTTCTGTGGTCATAAGTATGTGTGTGAGGAGTCCTGGCTGCATTTTGGAATGATTATTCTGACCTGAAACTAAGGCTGCCTCCAGAAACTCTCAAGAAATCTGCCCCCAAGAGGACCATTACAATTTAGAGAAACAGATCTCACAATAGAATAGTTATACTGCTTAAGTTGCCCTAGATTTTCAGTCATTTACAGTTGTGTCTGACTTTTCATCCCATTTGGGGTTTTCTTGGCTAAGATGCTACAAGTTGGTCATTTCCTTCTCCAGCTCATTTTGCAGATAAGGAAATGAAGGCAAACAGAATTAAGGGACTTGTCCAAAGTCACACAACTAATAAGTATTTGTAGCTGGATTTGAACTCAGGAAGATAAGTTCCTGGAATAGGGAAGAAAGATACCTGAAGAAGAATCCTCTCCTATCCCACCTGTGGGATTACCAATAGGAAGTCCCTTACCGAGGGCAGAGAATACCAATGTTAGGGAAAATCCAGGAAGAAAATTAGTTAGCTTAGTTTATTTAAGAAGGGGTAAGAAAGAACTCCCTATCTTCTAAGAATCAAAAGGAACCTTTATGTTCTTTTCAGAGTTACCTGAGAGGTTCTGATACTGGAGTTTCTACTAACCCTGTGTTGTAACCTGCAGGGATTGGGGGTGTGTGTGGTGATACAGAGACATGGTTCTTGGCATTTTTAATGGAGGTGCCCTTTTCCTGTAAGGAGGGGCTTCTAGCTGTTCCTGGAAGCCAGAAGCAGAACCTGATCTAAAATCACTGGGGATCCCACATGAAAAAAAGGAGAAAGGGCATTCAGAATCCTAGAGATGTAATCTCTTGCTCAGGAAATGATTCAAGTACCAGACTAAAAACTTAGAGGAAGAAGGGTGCCATACTAATAATATTCCCCATGCTACTAATAAAAAAATAAAATTCCAGAGTAGCCAAAGGGAAGCCAGGGAGACTGACTCCTCACATTCTCCTAATTTCCAGACAGGCAGGTTATAGAAGCCTCCAGCCAAGATGCTGCAGAGAAGCAGAAAACCCCCAATACACAGAACAAGCAGTGTATAGTCTCTTCTGTATCAGGAAATATACTTTCAGAGCCCTCAGGGATCCATTAAAAAATACAACAAATAAACAAATGCTGAAAACATTGGGATAGTATGAGCTGCCTAATAAAACAGCTGTCAGGAATAAACATTCTACTACTGAGACTGAAAGTGAACCGAAACATGCTATTTTAATTTTTTTTTTTGTTTGCTTGTATTTTTCTTTTTTTGTTTTTTTTTCCCTCCTTTTTGGTCTGATTTTTCTTGCACCACATGACAAATATGTAAATATATTTTAAAAGATTGCACATATTTAACCTATATGATATTGCTTGCTGTCTTAGGGAGGGGGGAGGAGAAAAGAGAAAAATTTGGAACACAAGGTTTTGCAAAGGTGTATGTTGAAAACTATCTTTACATGTATTTGGAAAAATAAAATACTATTAAATAAATAAAGATGTATTACTAAATTTTGCCATTTTATAGCTTCCTTTCCTTTTAAATTTCAGGCTAAAGCTCAAAGCAAAAACTTGGATCACTCTACCTTAGTTATGATCTGGTTACCCTGGGGAAAACTAGCCTAAGTAACAGAAACCTCAGAGGGATAGAAAATGACAAAGGGACAGCTTTCAGAGAAGCTGCCCATTTCTCACTCTACAAAGCACAGAACATTCTCTGGACAACTCACTGCTGAAATGCCCACTGCCAAAATGGCAGAGTAGAACCAGGAAGCTGCTCGAGCTCTCCCATTTTTCCTGGAAAACCACATGAAACAAACCTCTGAACATTCTGAGGAAATGAAATCACTCTCCTGCTTAAGATAGACTGGAAAACTTCAAGAACCGTCAGTCTCAGGTATTCAGCCCAGCTAAGAGAGATTCTGAGAAAGCCTTTGAGTTGTGAGCCAATCAGCATCTAGGACCCTTAGTCCTTGCTCTGCAGAGGAGCACAGCAGAGGGGCAGCTTCCAGTCCCAACTCAGAAGAAAAGCTCTGAGAAACCAGGCCATTTCCTGAAAAGAGCAGTCAACCTACCCTCTACAAACACAAAGGACTGAATCCATCTTATTAGGTTGAGCCCAAATCTCTAGTTTGTCACTTTGGGAGTAGCCCTCTGCTAGGCAGAATGTTAGCTAATCCTTCCAGGTTTCTGTCATTTGTTTATTTAATGATTATACTAAACCCACAGACAGAACTTATTCCTGGATTGATGAATATGTGGTGAGGAGTAAGGTATAAGAAGACAAGAAATAGAGGAGGGATTATGAAGTTATGGGTTATGAAGGACTTTAAATGCCAAACTGAGGATTTTATATTTGTTCTTGAAGGTGATAGGGAGCCACTGGAGTTGAGAAGGGGGTGACATGATCATATCTGTGATTCGGATATAGTATATTTACCAAGATACAACAGGAACTATAAAATATAATCATAAAATATTCCTTATACAAATAAAGACAACTCTAAATAATTGAAAAATATTAATTGCTCATGAGTTGAGCCAATATAATAAAAATGACTACCAAAATGTCAAAGGATTACTCTATAGAAGTAGAAAAAATAATGAAGGAGAGAAAAAGCAAAAAGATTAATAGTCTCAGGGAAAATAATGGAGGAAGGAATAGAAAAGAAGAGGAGGGGGTCTAGCAGTACCACATTTCAAACTCCAAAACTACTGGATACTATTTAAGAAATGGAAAATGGAACACATGTAAACATCATGAGTAGAATAGACTTAGGTATACAGCATAGACAAATAAATGGATACAGGAGCAATAATCTGAGATAATCCCAAAGATACTAGCTACTACTGTCAGTAAGGACTCACTATTCAACAAAAATTGTTTTTTTTAATATTAAAATATAATTTATGTAAATTTATCTGACATATTCCAGGAAACAGGTCATCTTACATGATATTGTTCATAAATGGTAATAGTTCACATGAATAACTTTAAATCAAATTTTGTAGTTTTTCTTCTTTTGCTTTCTTAGCCATGTAGTAATTATAATCATTGTTTTTTTTCTTTTTTCTTTTTTTATTATTTTTAAAATTAATTTTATAATTATAACATTTTTTGACAGTACATCTGCATAGGTAATTTTTTTTTATGACATTATCCCTTGTAATCCCTTCTGTTCTGAATTTTTCCCCTCCTTCCCTCAACCCCCTCCCCTAGATGGCAGGCATTCTCATACATATTAAATATGTTATAGTATATCCTAGGTAAAATATATATGTGCAGAACCGAATTTTGTTGTTGTTGCAAAGGAAGAATTGGATTCGGAAGGTAAAAATAATCTGGGGAGAAAAACAAAAAATGCTCAGTATTTCTTCTCTGGGTGTAGCTGATTCTGTCCATCATTGATCAATTGGAATTGGATTAGCTCCTCTCTATGTTGAAGATATCCACTTCCATCAGAATACATCCTCGTACAGTATCATTGTTGAGGTGTATAATGATCTCCTAGTTCTTCTCGTTTCACTCAGCATCAGTTGATGTAAGTCTCTCCAAGCCTCTCTGTATTCCTCCTTCAACAAAAATTGTTAAGAAAACTGAAAAGCAGTTTCTTTCTGATAGAAACCAGATATAGACCAGTACTTCATATTATGTATCAGGATAACTTTGAAATAAAGGGTGAAATCATTGATAAATTAGAGGAGCAAGGAGGAAATTACCTTTCAAATCTATGGAGAGGGACCAAATAATGGATAGAAAGCAAAAAAAGACTAACTGGGCAATTAAAAAAATTTATTTATAAATTTTTTGACAGAATATATGCACAAGTAAATTTTTTTTATAACATTATCCCTTGTATTCATTTTTCCAAATTATCTCCTCCCTCCCTCTACTCCCTCCCCTTGATGACAGGCAATCCCATACATTTTACATGTGTTACAATATAACCTAGATACAATATATGTGTGTAAATCCAATTTTCTTGTTGCACGTTAAGTATTAGATTCCGAAGGTATAAGTAACCTGGGTAGACAGTAGTGCTAACAGTTTACATTCACTTCCCAGTGTTCCTTCTCTGGGTATAGTTGTTTCTGTCCATCACTGATCAAATGGAAGTGAGTTGGATCTTCTTTATGTTAAAGATATCCACTTCCATCAGAATACATCTTCATACAACATTGAAGTGTACAGCGATCTTCTGGTTCTGCTCATTTCACTCAGCATCAGTTGATATATGTCTCTCCAAGCCTCTCTTTATTCCTCCTGCTGGTCATTTCTTACAGAGCAATAATATTCCATAACCTTCATATACTATAATTTACCCAACCATTCTCCAATTGATGGACATCCATTCAACTTCCAGTTTCTAGCCACTACGAAAAGAGCCGCCACAAACATTTTGGCACATACAGGTCCCTTTCCTCTCCTCAGTATTTCTTTGGGATATAAGCCCAATAGCAGCAATGCTGGATCAAAGGGTATGCACATTCTGATAACTTTTTGGGCATAGTTCCAAATTGCTCTCCAGAATGGCTGGATTCTTTCACAACTCCACCAACAATGTATTAGTGTCCCAGTTTTCCCACATCCCCTCCAACATTCATCATTATTTGTTCCTGTCATCTTAGCCAATCTGACAGGTGTGTAGTGGTATCTCAGAGTTGTCTTAATTTGCATTTCTCTGATTTGTAGTGATTTGGAACACTCTTTCAAATGAGTGGATATAATTTCAATTTCATCATCTGAGAATTGTCTGTTCATATCCTTTGACCATTTATCAATTGGAGAATGGCTTGATTTCTTATAAATTAGGGTCAGTTCTCAATATATTTTGGAAATTATCAGAACCTTTAACTTTAAAAATATTTTCCCAATTTGTTACTTCCCTTCTAATCTTGTTTGCATTAGTATTGTTAGTACAGAAACATTTTAGTTTGATGTAATCAAAATCTTCTATTTTGTGATCAATAATGATCTCTAGTTCTCCTCTGGTCATAAATTCCTTCCTCCTCCACAGGTCTGAGAGGTAGACTATTCTCTGTTCCTCTAATCTATTTATGATCTCATTCTTTATGCCTAAATCATGGACCCATTTTGATCTTATCTTGGTATTTGGTGTTAAGTGTGGGTCCATATCTAATTTCTGCCATACTAATTTCCAGTTTTCCCAACAGTTTTTTCCAAATAATTAATTTTTATCCCTAATGTTGGTATTTTTGGGTTTGTCAAAGACTAGATTGCTATAGATGTACCCTTTTTTGTCCTTTGTATCTAATCTGTTCCACTGATAGACTGCTCTATTTCTTAGCCAGTACCAAATGGTTTTGGTGACTGCTGCTATATAATATAGCTTTAGATCAGGTACACCTAGACCACCTTCATCTGACTTTTTTTTCATTAGTTCCCTTGCAATTCTCGACCTTTTATTCTTCCATATGAATTTTGTTATTTTTTCTAGGTCATTAAAATAGTTTCTTGGGAGTCTGATTGGTATAGCACTAAATAAATAGATTAGTTTGGGGAGTATTGTCATTATTATATTCGCTCGGCCTATCCAAGAGCACTGCATGTCTTTCCAATTATTTAAATCTGACTTTATTTTTGTGGCAAGTGTTTTGTAATTTTTCTCATATAATTCCTGACTATTCTTTGGTAGATGGATTCCCAAATCCTTTATACTCTCAACATTTGTTTGGAATGGAATTTCTCTTTGTATCTCTTGCTGTTGCATTTTGTTGGTGATATATAAGAATGCTGAGGATTTATGTGGATTTATTTTGTATCCTGCCATTTTGCTAAAATTCTGAATTATTTCTAATAGCTTTTTAGCAGAGTCTTTGGGGTTCTCTAAGTATACCATCATGTCATTTGCAAAGAGTGATAGTTTGATTTCCTCATTTCCTACTCTAATTCCTTGAATCTCTTTCTCAGCTCTTATTTCCAAGGCTACCGTTTCTAGTACTATGTTGAATAGTAATGGTGATAGTGGGCAACCTTGTTTCACTCTGGGCAATTTTGATTATAGAAAATTTAAGGTTTTGCACCAATGAAACCAGTTCAGCTAAAATTAGAAGGGGAGCATGTAACCGGGGAAAATCTTTGCAAGCAAGCTTCTCTGATAAAGGTCTCATTTCTAAGATATCTAGGAAGGAAGAAAGGAAGGAAGGAAGAAAGGAAGGAAGGAAGAAAGGAAAGAAGGAAAGAAGGAAGGAAGGGAAGAAAGAAAAAAGAAAGGAAGGAAGGGAGGGAAGAAGGAAGGAAAGGAAAGAAGGAAGGAAAAAATAAAGGAAGGGAGGGAGAGAGGAAGGAAGGAAGGAAGGAAAAAAGGAAGCAAGGCAGGGAGGGAGGGAGGAAGGAAGAAAAAAAAGAAAGGAAGAGAGGGAGGGAGGAAGGAAGGAAGAAAAAAAAGAAAGGAAGAGAGGGAGGGAGGAAGGAAGGAAGGAAAAAAGGGAGGGAGGAAGGAAAGAAGGAAAAAAGAAAGAAAGAAAGGGAAGAAGAAAGGAAGGAAGGAAGGAAGGAAGGGAGAGAGGAAGGGAGGAAGGAAGAAAGGGAGGGAGGGAGGGAAGGAGAGAGGAAAAAAAGAAGGAAGGAATTCTCTCAGAAATTCCGGGATGGGGCCAAAAAGTGTGAGAAAAAAAAAAGCTTGATCCTACTCTTTGGGGTCAGGCTTCCCAAAGATGAAACCTGGTCCATGTGAATCCAAGGCCCCTTATAGGAAAGAGTCTCCTTGACAAAGTAATAAGTATATTAAGTGCTCACTCTATAGGTGTAGGCATTATGATTGGGACCCAAAGCAAAGTGTCTTCCTTCCAGGAACTTACAACCTAATGTGTCTCTGTCATCCTACTTCCCTGTATGTGTGATGGGAGATAATTTGCCTACACTTGAGACCATAGATGTGATAGATGAAAAGCTAAATTTAGATGGCAGTGATTTAAGGCCAGGATAACAAACATCTTTGAAGGATTTCTTAAAGGGGGCAAGTCCTAGCCCACCCATCCTTACTATGAACTCAATGGAGTCTCAGTGGAGATTCCAATAAGATATTCCAGGCTAGTCGTCTGTATACTGCATGTCTGGGTAGTGTAGGATAAATCCACAGTCTTTTGCTTTCTTCCACCTTTCTCCTCTTTGAATATTTACTATTCTTCCCACATATCTTTCTATTTTCATCTTTCATTTACAAAATATCCTTCAATAGCAAAAGCTATTCATTGTACTGTGGTCACTGAGATGTCACCCTGGTCCTCATCTTCTTGTCCCAAAGTCTGCTTTGCCCTTCCACATCAATCTCTGGTCTCTGTCCTGAGACTTTGGTAAGAGACTGTCTCCTCCTAAAATGAATCCCGGTTCTCTGGGAACTTCTTCCTGTGTTTTCACTTCCAAGAGGTTAACTCAATCCTGTGAGGTGACTGGAATGGGTGTCCTCCAACACTGGGACAGTATCTCTTGCAGGTAAGAATTCTGCTTTAGGGAGGAATGCATGGCGAGGGTTCAACACTGAGGCATTCCAAAATAGGCTTTGCCAGTAGAAATCTGGCATCTTCAGTCACAGTCGTAGGACCCTGAAGAGATGGACACCCTGAAATATCAGAAAGGGCCTGCAAGGTAAAAATTAAATGACAGGAAACTCTAGCAAGTACTCCCAGAACTCCTGCCTCTCTTACCTTCCTGGAGACCTAAGTACAAGCATGTCAAGGAAAACACGTATATGTGAGTATCTGAGAAACACACAATCACCAAGGAAGATGTATATGAGGACGGTCCTCAAATACAATGTTAATACAGTCTCTCTAAGACCCTGTCTTTCAGTTCATTTCTCAAGGGATGAGGACACAAAGATTGCTCAACTCATTCTCATTTCTCAGAGCCAGACGTCCCCAATGGGCTCCCAATCTGGCATAGATATTTAGGGACACAAACAGGGTCCCATAAACGACACACACAGTGTGGTATGGAATTGGAGAAGAGTGATCACTGCTTACATTTTAAAGAACTTGGGGGTGGAAGAAGGATAATGTCTGGAAAGTCAGGGAAGGAAAAAGAGCAAAAGAGACAGGGAGAGTGGGGAAGAAGAAAAAGAGGAAAGAGGGAAAAATGGAAGAAAAGAGAGGAGGAAAAGGAAAGTGGGACAGGGAGGAGGGAAAATAAGGAGAGGAGAGGGGAAAGAGAAAGAGGAAGACTGAGAAGAGGAGGAGGGGAGAAGAGGGAAAAGGGAGAATGAGAAGATGGGAAGAGAAAAGAGGAAAATGTGAATAGGGAAAGGGAGAAGCAGGAGGAAAAGAGGGGAAGGGGGAGAAGAGGGGAAAAACAAAGGGAGAAGAGAAGCGAGTATAGAGGAAATGAGAAGAGAGAAAGGAAAGAAGAGGAAAAGGGGGAAGGGGTGAAAAGAAGAAGGAGATTGGGAGAGGGGTTGGGGGATATGAGAAGAGGAGGAATAAAAGAAGAGGAGAAAGAGGGAAAGGAAAGAAGGTTGAGAGGAGAGGAAAGAAGGACAAGACCAGAAGCAGCTCTATGGCCCAGCTTGGTGCTGGGGGGGGACAGAATCAGGTTTGGGGTCTCTACACTGAGCTCCCCACCCTAGGCACACAAACTCCGCAGTGAGACACCTAATGCTCTGGATCTAGAAGGCAGCTTTATGGGGCCACTGCACTTGTCAAAAGCAACCTGCTGAACTACTATTCCCAGAATCCTTTATGCCATCTTCCTGTGGTCTCAGCGAGCCAGAGCAGGTTTCCAGCATAAAATGAGAATGATCCCCCCAGGACTGAGGAAGCAGGAGATGGCTTTTAGTCCTTGGGAGGCAACATCCTAAGTGTTGTCTGAGTCCCCTTTCCTTTACATGAGAGGCAGTAGGGAGCCACTGAAGGTCTGTGAGCAGGGGAATGGCTAGAAAATTAATTTGGCAGTTTTCAATTGGTCCTTCACAATTCTGCAGGCTTATTGCAAATCACTCTCCACACGCTCTAATCTGGTCAGATGTGATCCACTTTCCCCTCTCCTCCTTGCAGAACACTGCATCTTGTCCCTGCAGGTCTGTCTTTGGACAAGCCCCAGGTGAGACTGGGAGATGTCTTCTCCTCCCTGCTTCCTCTCAGAATCCCCAGCTTTCTCCAGGACCAAAGAGACCCAGCCATCCTTGGGCCAATCTCCCATCCCTGGTTTAGCTCTCTCTTGGCTGCCCTCCCCACTGGCAGAAACACCATGCTTACACTCCAGGGTAGGCTCTTCCTCCGTATTCAGCCCCTCAGAGTAGCTAAACCTCAGCCTTGAACCTTATGAATTCTCTCACTTATCTTCAGGATCTTCCTCTGGTGGCTCCTTCCCTCCTGCCTACAAACATGGCCATGGCTCCTGCAGCCTCAAAACCCTCTCACTTGACCCTTTCATCCCAGCTGGCTATCATCCCGTATCTCTGCCGCCCTTAGTGGCTACACCCCCCAAGGTGTCTACACTAGGCACCTCCACTTCCTCTCCTCTCACCCTCTTCTTAATGCATTACAATCCAGCTTCTGACTGTACCATTTTATTGGAACTGCTCTCTCCAGGGACCAGCCATCTTTGCGTTGCCAAATCCAATGGGCTTTTCTCAGGCTTCCTTCTCCAATATTCTGCAGCCTTTGTCACTGGGCCATTCATTCCTCCTTTAGACTCACTTCTCTCTAGATTTTCATGAGACTCTTCCTCTTTTCTTATTGCTAAAACGCATATTTTTAAAATTAAATTTGTTTTTTTTTAAACACATTGTTTTATGAATCATGTTGGAAGAGAAAAATCAGAGCAAAAAAGGAAAACCATGGGAGAGAGAAAAAAACAAAAAACAAAAAAACAGAAAAAAGTGAACAAAGTACATGTTGATTTTCATTCAATCTCCTTAGTTCTTATGCAGAGGCATTTTCTGTCCCGAGTCAACTGGGATTGCTTGGAATCACAGAAACACCGAGAAGAACCAAGTCTTTCATAGTCGATCATGGCACATTCTTGCTGTTGCTGTGTACAGTGTATTCCTGGTTCTGCTCGTTTCGCTCAGCATCAGTTCATGTCAATCTTTCCAGGCCTTTCTAAGATCAGCTTGTTCCCTTTTAATAGAATAATATTCCATTACCTTCATATATCAAAGCTAACATTTCCAATACAATATTGAATAGTAATGGTGATAAGGATTTGACTGGGAATGCTTTATTCCCATTACATAGGGGGTTTGCTGAGGGGTTTAGATCGACACTTATTTTAAGGAAAACTCCATTCTCACTCTGAAACCTGTCTCCCTCTTTCTTTCTTTTCCTCTCTCTCTTTCCTTCCTCTCCCCCCCTGCTGACTGCTCCTCTTGTTTTCTTCGATGAATTTTTGTCCAGGAATGGGTTGCTCACTTCCTAAGAACCTCAAGTTCTTTTTGAGAGGAGAGGAGGTGGCTTTCAGCCCCAGGGTGTACACAGACTCAAGGAAAGTTTCATTTCTGTAACACAAGTTTTATTCCTTGTTAGCTTGGTGCATACAAGGGAACTGAGGACCCCGAGAATTAGAAATGCCCTTGATTCCAATGCTCTACGTAGCTACAAACCCAAGCTGTTTTTGAGAGGTCTCCAAGACTGGACCTGCATTTGTAAACCCAAAGCCTCAGAAATGGGTTGCGGAAGACAAGGAAAAGACAACAATATAGCAAACATTTATTGAATATCGCTCGTGTGCTGAGAACTGTGCTGGGCGCAAGGGAAATAAGTGTTTAGATAGGATGCGCTCCTGCCCTCGAGGAGCTTACAGTCTAGTTGAGGGATGGGACGTCAACACAGGTAGCCATGGAACACGGTATCACAGAAGGGCACTGGAGCAATGGCGTCCATGTCCCACAGAAACGGGGCCACTAAACTATACCTAAGGATCCCTGCTGGCACACACTGACAATTTGAAAATGAACGTTATCTATGCTTTAGTACTGTTTTGGTTAGGTATTCCCCAATGACACCTTAATCTAGCGACACCTGGCTATGGCCAGAGGAGGTCAGAGGTCAGACTCCCAGGATGGGCTGCACAGAGGCAGGAAGGGGCGGCTACCAAAGCCTGCGCGGGAGGGCGTCGGGCTGCAGAGCGCCAGCCTCGGGAGTCTCGGCTTCACCAGCAGAACCTCTCCCCGGCCACGCCACCATTTTGGGTGGGATGAAGCCCGTGGCAATCTGGTGGCCAACCCCCCCCTCACAACGCTCATGACCGCAGGAGACGCCAAATCTCAGAGGACAGTGAAAATAAAGCTGGAGTTTCTTTGCACCCCACTTCATGGACCCCATCCCCTAAAATCCACACGACCCCAGTTGGAGAATTCTTGTCTAGGTCTAGAAGTGGGTTGGAGTTTGACCTGTGGCCGGCAGGGGGCACTGTTTAACTGATTGATGTGACCGGGATTGAGGGGCCCAACGTGGCTGGCTCAGCGCGGGCCTCTGGGGCTCGCTTTTGGCACTTCCCTCCCCTGCAGATTCAGGCCCTGGTTTGGGGAAAGGCTGGGTCCATTCATCCAGGCGGGGAGGGAAGTGGGAAGGAGGGAGGGCCCGGGAGGAGCCTGGCTGTGGAGCCCGGGGAGCCAGCTGGCTGGACCGGGGCAGAGCCGCGGCAGGCCGTCCCTCACAGGACACCTGTGTCAGGGCAAGATTCATGCCCTGCCAGTGGCCTCCGCTCCAACACCTTCCGAGATGGGGAACTCACCACCAGCAGAAGCAGCTCCAGTCACTTTTAGATAGCTCTAATTATCAGGAAATGTTTCCTTACATGGCACAGAGATTTACCCCTTTGCACCTTCCAGTCTTCGTCCTACCCGTTATCTGGGGCTAAGCAGGAGGAATGAAATCCCTCGGAGCCTGGGGGGAGAAGTCCCTCATCCCAATCCTCCCTCCTCAGGGAAGGAGCCAAAGCAGCAGCTTAGTCATCAGCCACTCCTGGTCTCCAGGCCCCTGCCCTCAATCACCCTGACCTGCCCCCCAAGAACCCAGGCCAGCTGCCCTTGGGCATGAACAGAGAATGGCAAGGCAGTTAGGGCAGAGAGGGAAAGAAAGAGGGAGGAAAGAGAGGGAGAGAAAGACAGAGAGACAGACAGACAGACAGAGAGACAGAGACAGAGAAACAGAGACAGAGACAGAGATAGAGACAGAGAAACAGAGGGGGGAGACAGAGACAGAGAGAGACAGAGACAGAGAAACAGAGAGAGAAAGAGATAGAGAAACAGAGACAGAGATAGAGACAGAGAAACAGAGGGGGGAGACAGAGACAGAGAGAGAGACAGAGATAGAGAGACAGAGAGAGAAAGAGATAGAGAAACAGAGACAGAGATAGAGACAGAGAAACAGAGGGGGGAGACAGAGACAGAGAGAGAGACAGAGATAGAGAGACAGAGAGAGAAAGAGATAGAGAAACAGAGACAGAGATAGAGACAGAGAAACAGAGGGGGGAGACAGAGACAGAGAGAGACAGAGACAGAGAGAGAGACAGAGATAGAGAAACAGAGACAGAGATAGAGACAGAGAAACAGAGGGGGGAGACAGAGACAGAGAGAGACAGAGACAGAGACAGAGAGAGAGACAGAGATAGAGAAACAGAGACAGAGATAGAGACAGAGAAACAGAGGGGGGAGACAGAGACAGAGAGAGAGACAGAGATAGAGAGACAGAGAGAGAAAGAGATAGAGAAACAGAGACAGAGATAGAGACAGAGAAACAGAGGGGGGAGACAGAGACAGAGAGAGACAGAGACAGAGAGAGAGACAGAGATAGAGAAACAGAGACAGAGATAGAGACAGAGAAACAGAGGGGGGAGACAGAGACAGAGAGAGACAGAGACAGAGACAGAGAGAGAGACAGAGATAGAGAAACAGAGACAGAGATAGAGACAGAGAAACAGAGGGGGGAGACAGAGACAGAGAGAGAGACAGAGATAGAGAGACAGAGAGAGAAAGAGATAGAGAAACAGAGACAGAGATAGAGACAGAGAAACAGAGGGGGGAGACAGACAGAGACAGAGACAGACAGAGAGACAGACAGAGACAGAGAGAGAGACAGAGACAGACAGAGACAGAGAAACAGAGAGACAGAGACAGAGACAGAGAGACAGGGGGGAGGGAAGGAGGGAAAGAGAGGGAGAGAGACAGAGACAGAGACAGAGACATGAAGACAGAGGCAGAAACAGGTATAGAGAAGAGAGACAGACACACAAGTGTGTTAGTTGGCTGCCTGGTTCCGGGCAGGACAATCAATCCGTGCCCTGGGCAACCCTCCAGGTTGCTTAGAACTTGCTGCTCAGCATCAGGAACGTCTGCACTGATGAACTCATGGGGCCAGACCAAAAACATCGTTTCCCAATGAGCAAAGCCCAATTAGGGGAAGCCCCTGGGTACGTGATGACAGCAGCTGCCATTTATATCACTTGAAGCATTCTCATTTGATACTCATGACAACCCTGTGAAGTAGGTCCTGTACTATTATAATCCCCATTTTACAGATGGGGAAACTGAGGCCAAGAGGTGACAAGCTCAGGCTCAGACTTAAATACTACATCACCTAATGCCAAATGATAACAGTAATGGATGGCACACCAAGGGCCACAGCACCCCTTCAGGCAGCTTTGGCAGGGGTTCAAGCACCATCCAGCCTGAAGCTAGTACTCCCCCGAGCCCTTCTGTGGGGGGGGGGATGAGGACGCGGGACAAGAAATTCCATTCCTTCTCTGGGGACTGAGGCTGTGGCTGTCACCCCGAGACCTGGAGTCTCATCGAGGGGAGACCGGACACCGCCCCCGGGGGAGACAACCCCGTCTGTGGAATCCCACTTCTGGGAAACGCCACGATTCAGGGCTCTCGCTGGGGGGGGGTGACGGGGACAGTTGACTTTGGGCTCAGTATGAAGGAAGAGCTTAACAAGAAGAGTCATCCCAAGGAGGGAATGAGCTCTTATGAGGTTGTGACCTCCCTTTCTCCAGAAAAGAGTCAAGCAGAGAAAGGGCCAAGTGCCCTTCGGGGATGTGGGGGGATCCCTGCCAGGGAGGGGGGCTAGCTGACGTCCAGGGGCCCAAGAGGGAAGCTCCTGACTCCGGAAGGAGAACATTCCTGTTCCCATCTGTCCCCGTTCCCACACCCAAGATGTAGCAAAGGTCCGGAGTCATCAGCTCCGCGAGGAGTCACCAATGGCCCCGACATCACACAAAGGAACTGTCTGCTGGCCCTGGTGACAAGTCTTAGGGTCTGAGGGAACGCGTAAGTGGACTTGTCTTTGTTGTAAAGGGACTCAGAGCCTCAGCCTCAACTGCCTCCCGTGATTCTGGGAAAAGAAACGAGATCACCAAGGGGACGGCGGGCGGCCATCGACTTAAGGTCAGGAGAAGTGTGCAAGGGGGTGAGAAACCAGAACAACTTGGCAGCGGGGAGTGATCGCCCTGAAAAGTGTGTGCATGCCTAAATAGGGCTTCAGGAGGACATACAGGGTGGAGGGGGAATGATGGGACACAGAGGGTTCAAGAGAGGAATCTGAACTTTCTCTTACTCTCCTCCCCCTTTCTCTTCCTCCCTCTCTGCTTTTTTTCCCTTTCCTTTCCTCTCCCTCCTTTCTCTCCCCCTCCCCCTTTCTCTTCCCCTCTCTCTTCCTCTTTCTTCCTTCCCTCCTTTCTTTTCCTCTTTTTTCTCTTCCTCCCTCTTTGTGTTCTCTCCCCCCTCTCTCTCTGCCTGTCTACCCGCCTCTATCTTTCCTCCCCTCTCCCTCCTTCTCTCTCCTTCTCCTCCCTTCTCTCTCTCTCTCCCTCTTTCTTCCTCCCTCCCTTATTCCCTCCCCCTTTTCTCTCTTCCCCTCCCTCTTTTCCCCTCTCCATCTCCCCCCACTCCTCCCTCCCACTACAGCCTGAGGTCAGGGGGATGCTCATTTCCGGGACTCTCTTCCAGGTGTTTCCCCCCACGCTCAGGCCTTTTACCTCTTTGATGCCCTGGACACGTCCTCCCCACACCTAAGTTAGGGGTGAATACCTTTCTGAATAACTTTTTGAGTCAGAGCCCCTTGTTAACGGACTCTGGGTGCTGGGCCTTCACCCAGGCCTCCACCTTCCTGGGCTGGAAAGCCAGGAAATGCTGGCCCGAAGCTCCAGGGATGCCTCGGCAAGAGGCTTCAGTCATTTGCCTCCTCCTAGGATGATCCCCAGCCCCGTATTTTACTCAGGAGCTGGGGCATGGGGATGGGGGTGCTTGGGAGGGAGAGGGGAGGCAGCCAGGGCCAAGTCTTTGGGGGTCAGCTGTCAACCAGGGCTTTTCCAGCTGGGAGTTTGTCTGGGGGACACTGTCTCCTCAGGAGGGACCCAGCTCTCTGAGGTCTCAGAAAGGGGCTTCACGGGAGGAAATCCAGCAGCGTCGGTCACACTCTCAATCCAGGGCCATGAAGAGGGGGCCCAAGACCCTGAAAGACACAAAGGCCAAACATGAGCCACAGAGGAGGAAGCCCCCGGGGCAGGGATCCTGCAGGCGTATGGGGGCGCCCAGGAAGGTACGGGCTTCGGCCGCTGCACAGATGGACGTCTTGAGCACCAGAGTGAAGGTAGAACCTCGCCCAGCATCCCTCCCCATGATGTGTGCTGAACCAGACTCTGCTTGGGCCCCAGCCCCTTCCTCTAGCAAAGGGTCACAGTCCATCCCATGATTCACTGGGGAGAGGAGGGAGAGGGTGAAGAACAGAGAAGGCATAGAGGGATGGGGATCATCACTGTCAAGGGCACCCCCCCTTAAGCTTCTTCCTCGCTTCCCCCTTTCTCACCCCCATCAGTCCAGGCCTGCTGTGTACTAGCTGCCAGCTCTTAACCTGTGTTTCACAATTTAATTGCCTTTCCTTCTTCTCGTTAAGTGGCCAAATTGCAGTCTGGGCCACGAACAAGCCAGCTTTGTGATGGCAGTTATTAAGAGGGAGCCGTGGCCCGGGCTGCTGGCTTCGGAAGCCCTTTGAATCCTGGTTGCTGCTCTCAGCAGGGTCTGTTTGCATGCTGTGCTCCTCCCCACCAACTTGCTAAATTAGTGTCCTGAAGAGATCCCATCCTCTGCCTTCTAATTTCCCTCTATATAATCCAGGAGACCTGAGCTCTGGCTCCCCTCCCCGTGCCACATTTCTAGGTGAGCTCCCCTTGGACTTGGGGGTCCTGGGCAGACACCAGGGACACGAGCAGGTGGCCACATCTCCTTCCCACCATCCTCCAGCAGCAGCCCATCTCTTCCACCTTATCTGGACACACATTTACACGGGTCTGCACTGCAGCAGCCAGGACATTCCAAGACATCATTTCCATTCATTGACCAAGTTCCAGTGCTCCTGCTTAAGCCTGCTATCAGGACTATCAGTGGCTCGCATCTAAATGCATTTGTCACGAGCGTCGCCAGCTTTTGCATAGGAGCCTGAAGTTCCTCAGTCAGAGAGAAGGGGCCCCTGTGCTTGAGCTCCCCAATCTGCCACGAATCATACTCGAGGTTCTAGTGTCCTTTGGCCAATTGGGGTAGCCAGTACCGTGTCTGCTTCCAGAACCCAGATCAAGAGCTCAAGGTTGAGACGAGATAGAATCCTAGCCAAACAATGCTTGGGATGTAAGTTGTGGCCAGGGGCTGGGGACAGGGAGGCAAGGAAAAAGAATAAGCCGTCCTCAGATACCAATCCAATGGCTCCCTTTGAGTCCCAGCCTCCTGCCACAGGGAGTCTGGGTAGCCTCATGATGGAGTGCATCCCTGTGGACTTCTTGCTTACTCGTAATCTTGCAAAATACTGTAATGGTCTGTCTACAGAATTGCATGTGAAATAACAAAAACAAATAAGTATTTTTCTCTCTCAGTCTCATCTACTCTTTCCCTCCTTTGCATATATGGGAGATATGCCCTCTTTTAAAGAAAAAAAGATGTAAGAAAATAAGCCAGAAATAAAGGAATTGAGCAAAGTTGGATCAAAGGGCCATAGACCCCCCATTTCCCTTAAAACTTATTCCAAAATACCTAAAAGAGCAAAAAAGAAGGAATCAAGAAAGGAATAGCCTGAAATACAGAGAAGAGGAGGACTGGGGAGTGGTCCCCTGTGCCAAGACGGTGGTATAGAGGAGTTGGAAAGGACATGAAGTTTTCAGTCTTTTGTTAGATTCCATTTGTGTGCTGCGCTTTTTAAATCAAGGCATTTCTGGGAGTCAGAGATTAGACAAGTTAAGTAGAAAAGGAAAAGTCAAGTGATGGGTAGAAAATTAATGATTCATTACCTATGGCTTTAACTTCCAACACAGATGTTACTTAATTGTTTCAACAGAGCTGTCTTTTTTTCTTTCTTTTTTTCTGTTGAGGAGGGGGAGAGAAGGAAGTTAACATTTTGGTGACTGCTATTTTAGAGACCAGCATTCCCTGCCCGGACTCACCACAGGGGTCCCCACCAGGAGTGGTGCAGGCATTCGGGAGGACCAGTACCTCTGGTGTGAGGGCTTGCTGGATCTTTTTTAGGGCTGGTCATCCTCCTTTGGTCTACCTGGCATTCAACTCTCACCTATGGCCCCAAGAAGCTGTAGCACATGCACAGCAGCTACACCCTGATAAAAAAAAAAACTTAGTGGATGGACTCAACCCACTCGACAGGCCTCAGAACTGTTGGTGAAGTTGGGGGATGTCTACTCCAAGCACATGAAGACTTTCCCCCATGGAACAGGAAGATAAGAACAACGAGTTCTCATCCAGAAAGGACAAGGCCTGATTTGGCCATAAAAGCGCTGAACCAAGCGCCATGAGAGCTTAGAGCCTGGCCAGGCATCCACGGTCACTCTGGCACGCATCCTGGGACACGGCCAGTTGTCTGGACTGCTGTTTTTCCATGGCCTTTGATGACTCGGGGAGAGCGAGATTTATGACTCTTGTGCAACTGCCTAACTCAAATCCAATTCACAAACAAGTCAAGACGTCATCCCATGATATAATTAGTCCTCTTTAAAAATGATGGACAAATAACCACTGCCAGGAGGCAACTATTATGCATTATGGGGAGAGAGAATCTAAAATTACAAATAGCCTTTTAAAAAATAACTCAACCCCTCCCTTTTTACTTCCCCCGTCCCTCCCCGGCCTGTGAAAATTTATCATCTGGAAATCTACCAAAGTGTCTAGATCAACATTCATTACATACCTAGAATTACTTTTCAGTGTGAAGTTTTTGATGCTTGGTGAGGGCTGCACGCCTACTGAAGGTGTTTCCACATTCGCTGCAGGCATAAGGTTTTTCTCCAGTATGGATTCTCTGGTGTTGAGTGAGAAATGTGCTCCTGCTGAAGGATTTCCCACATTCAAAGCACTCGTATGGTTTCTCTCCAGTGTGAGTTCTCTGATGGTAATAAAGGGATGACCTCTGGCTGAAGGACTTCCCACATTCACTGCACTCGTAGGGCTTCTCTCCAGTGTGAGTTTGCTGATGACGAGTTAGGAACGTGCTCCGGCTGAAGGCTTTCCCGCATTTACTGCACTCGTAGGGCTTCTCTCCAGTGTGAATTCTCTGATGTTCAGTAAGGGACGAGTTTTGACTGAAGGCTTTCCCACAAACACTGCATAAATAGGGTTTCTCACCTGTATGAGTTCTATTATGTTTGGTAAGGCATGTGCTCCGGCTAAAGGTCTTGCCACATTCATTACACTCATAGGGCTTTTCACCAGTATGAGTTTTCTGATGTTGAGCGAGGATTGAGTAATACTTAAAGATTTTCCCACATTCATTGCACTCGAAGGATTTCCCTCCTGTTTTAACTCTCTGGTTTTCAGGAAGGGATGAGCTTTGGCCAAAGGCTTTCTTCGATTCACTGTTTTCTTGGCATTTTTCTCCAGTGTGAATTTTCTGATGTTGGGTAAGGCAGGTACTCCGGATAAAGGCTTTCCCACAGTCGGTACATTCAAAGGGTTTCTCTCCAGTATGAGTTTTCCGATGCTGAATGAGAGCTGAATAGAAATGGAAGCCTTTCCCACATTCTCGGCATTCATAGGGTTTCTCTTCTGTATGCATTTTCTGATGTTGAGTAAGAGCTGAGCAATATCTGAAGGCTTTTCCACAGTCAGTACATTCATAGGGTTTCTCTCCAGTGTGAATTCTCTGATGTTCAATAATATATGTGCTTCGACTGAAGGTTTTCCCACATTCCCTACATTCATAGGGTCTCTCCCCAGTATGCGTTTGCTTATGTTGGGTGAGTGAAGCATGGTAACTGAAGGCTTTCCCACATTCACTGCACTTATAGGGTTTCTCTCCAGTGTGAGTCCTCTGATGATAATAAAGGGATGAGTTCTGGCTGAAGGCTTTCCCGCATTCACTGCATTCGTAGGGTTTCTCTCCAGTGTGAGTTCTCTGATGTTGGGTAAGGCACGTGCTGTGGCTGAAGGATTTCCCACATTCGTTACATTCATAGGGTTTCTCTCCAGTGTGAATCCGAAGGTGTCGAATGAGGGCTGAGCAGTAACTGAAGGATTTCTCACATTCGTGACACTTATATGGTTTCTCTATGTTATGAATGATGCGATGCCGAATGAGGGTCGAGCTGTCGCTGAAGGTCTTCCCACATTCACCACATGCATAAGGTTTCTCTCCGGTGTGAATTCTCTGATGCACAGTAAGGCATGTACTTTGGCTGAAGGTCTTCCCACACTCACCACATTCATAGGGCTTCTCTCCGGTGTGAATTCTCTGATGTCGAATAAGGGCAGAGAAGTGATTAAAGGCTTTTCTGCATTCACTACATTCATAGAGTTTTTCCTGGTTTCTTCTTTTCTTTTTTCTTTTCAATATGCCTTCACATTGAGTGGCTACACTTAACTTAGAGTTCAAAGAGCCATCCCTTGTGGACTTTTCCATGATTGACCCCCAAAGGAACCCTTCTTCAGAAGTGCCTTGTTTCGAAGTAGATGATTTTGCCTGGCTCTCAGTTTGGGTGTTCTGGTCTGAAAGAAATAAAAAACAAGAAACATTCTCTTTTCCTTGTGGTGAGAGAAAAAAAAATAACAAAAGAAATAAAGCTGAAAATATTGCTTAGGAGTCGTCTTTCACAGATGTCAAATGTAGCCCTGCATTTTGGGGAAAAGATGGGAAAAGTGGAATAAAGATAATTAGCAGAGAGCAGTGAAAGGAATGCTAAGCCAAATGACAAAAAGGGACTAGGCAGGTGTGTGTAAATAGCCGTTAGGATCAGACACCAAGAGCTAGAAGAGACCTCAGAGGCCTCCCCATTTTATAGATGAGAAACCTGAGGCCAAAGGAAGTCCAATGACTTACAGTCACACAGGCAGTGTTAGGGAATGTTTGAGAGAAAGGCTAAAGTTAGACTGAGAAAATAGGGGTCAGTGTTAGGATTTATTTTTCTGAGGCAATTGGGGTTACGTGACTTGCCCAGGGTCACACACAGTATTGGGATTTAACTTTAATTCTGACCACTTCCTCTGCAGTCCATTATATCTACTTATACCTATTTACCCTCACTCCATAGATAACATCCTGGCAGTGTATCCTAACCCTGATGGCATTCTATAAATAGCTCCTTAGCTAAGACAGAGATTTCCTTGATTCCAGGGTCTCCCTGTTAGTAATGAATGCTTCGTATGAGCTGTCCTGATCACCAATCTGCTCTCTGACCTTCAGTTTCTATGAGTTTCTTTGTTCCAGACAGTGGACCAGTTCTGAAGATTTCCAACTTAATATTACTTTCTTTCACATTTCCCCTTGTCCAGCCAAACTGGATCAGGAGAGTATATTCATAAATCTTGGCAAGATTTTCAAGAATGAACAAGCGGAATCTCCTTTAACCCTTAATTAGCTTGAAAATTAAATTTAGCCAGAATGTTGCATTCCCCCTACATTGCGTCAAATGGCATTTTTAGGGTTCTTGGTCATTCAGGAAATGATTATTATGCTTAGAAATGATCTATTCCCTTCATTTCATTTCCTTCTTGTCTTTTGATCATGCCAGAAATCTTATTTTAGCCACTGTTATAGTTTTATCTCTTTTCTTCCTCTAAACCTTTCCCAAAAATTGCCATATTTATAAACTTTCATACACCAATCATGCTTTTAAAAAATTTGGCTATAAATCATTAAGCAATTAACACTGTGGGAATGCCTCACTGAAAATACGGAGTGGTTAACAGAAAAATTAGTCAGTGGATGCAAAAGTACTCATTCATTTTATTACTTTTGTTGAAAGTGTGACAGACATTGTATCTACTGATGAATTTTAGTTTGCACACACACACACACACACACACACACACACACACAAAGATATTAGTAAAATATCTTTCTCTCTCTCCAAGAAAAATATGGAATAATAAAAAGAAACGTGAATAGAACTAATAAAATGTAGGATAGTAACCATTTTGTGCCTTGTGAGGTGTTTTTAAAAAATCATGAGCCAAATTAATAACTTTATCTTCTTTAAAATATTCCTCCCCACACTGTTAAATATCATTAGAGTAGAGTGTCCCCAGCCTCCTTTTGGGCAGTTCTGCACCTCTCTATCAGATGCCACATCTACAGCAGGGTGCTTTTTCTTGAAAGATCAGATTGTATTCAAGATGGCTTTGATTATCCGAATTGATCAAATGTGGGCAATGAAGGACTTTGCCAAATAACACTAAAGTTACAATGTGCTGGGTCTTATTTTGAAGCAGGGAGGAGCTGGGGCAAGGGATGATGAAATTTTGTTGTTCAGTTATTTTTCAATCATGTCTGACTCTCCACGTCCTCATTTAGGTTTTCCATTTCCTCTTGTTCATTTGACAGATGAGGAAACTGAGGTAAACAGGGTAAGTGACTCACTCAGGGTCTCCTAGCAAGGAAATATCTGAAGCCAGATTTGAGCTCAGGAAGACTTCCTGATTCCAGGCTCAGCACTCTATACTGTGCTGCCTGCAGTGTCTTGCTGGGGAGCAGCAGTAATTCAGCAGAGGTGGATCTAGACTTACAAGACCCGGGTTGAAGGCTCAGCTTTGCTACTGACTGGTTTTTGTTTTGAGACAATTGGGGTTAAGTGCTCAGGGTCACACAGCTAGGAAGTGTTAAGTGTCTGGGGATGGCTTGGAACTCAAGTCCTCCTGAAATCAGGGCCATTGTCTATCCACTGTGCCATCTAGCTGCCCCTACTATCTTTTGTAAACTTGGACAAGTGACTTCATCTCTCCAGGCCTGTTTCCTCATCTGTACCCTGTACAGAGGTCAGGCTGGATGACCTCTGAAATCCTGTCCAGCTCTAACAGGATGAGGCTACTTGCTACTCCAAAGTTGGCTCGTGCCAGCTGATTGCAGAGAGGCCCATCCCAGAAAGACTGGACATCAGGTGCCAAATGGACACTGTCCCCTCACAAGACTGGCAGCTAGAGGACCGGTGATCTGAATCAGTGGAGACAGCGTCCGTCCTGGGAGTGCTTCAGGTACAGAAATCCAAGCCTTCATATATTCCCAAGGCCTAGGATAGTGCCTGGCACATGGTAGGCATTTAACACTTGATTGGTTAGTGCCTTTTTCTAAAAGATTGGTGATTAGTTAGTATTAGTAATATCAACCAATCAACACATATGAAGCACCTACCATGCACCGGGCTCCAGGGAGGCAAGTTCAATGACCAAATCGGTCCCCAGGAGCAGAGAGCTTATTATTCTGATTAGGGGATGGATGGGACAGAGAAAGCTATCGAGGATAAAGGTAAGCAAAGGCAGCCAGGATAAGAGTAAATAACGATGAATCCCTAGCAGTCAGTCGAGGTGTGGGGCAGGAAGGGCACTGGCAGGAGCTGGGAGGGATCGGGAACAGTTACAGGGACTCAGGAAGAGGACCTGCAGCCTTCACAGGGGGACCCAAATGGTGAAGGATGAGTACGTTAAGAAGGCGGAGAGGAGGACCCCTATTTTCTGGGACCCGAATGATGGAACAGGAGTCCTCCACCTGGGATCTATGAGCTTGTGACAGAAGGCTCAAGAGAATCCAGGACCCACAAATGGAGAAGACCAGAAGATACGTGTTAGGGGAATGGCAAGCAGACAAGGCTGTGGAGGTTGGATTGTATCCTCTGGGTCAAAGGGAGCCATGGGAGGGCTCTGAGTGACCAGCATGACCAAAGTAGGGCCTCAGCCAAGGGAATCTGTCCCTCTCCACTCAAGGACCCCTTGGGCTGCCTCCCTGTGGCATCTGGAAGGTTACTGAGTTCCGAAGGACTCGTGATCAGCAGAGGAAGCGCTTAGCCCTACCCACAAATCCTCGAACCCTCCAAGCGCAGAAGTGGATGCAAGGTGCTGCAGGGGATACAACAAAGTCAGGGATGGGAGCCAAGACGTAAACAGAGGTGGGAGGGCTAGCCATCAGAAATGAAGAAGCAGACAGGAAAGCAAAAAGAAGTAGGGGCAATTCGGGAGGCCAGAAGCCAAGCAAACATTAGACACCACTGACCTCTTAAGAACACACTGAAACCAAAGGAATTCTTTCCCAGACAAGAACAGAACCGATCTCAGGGACAGGGGGAGGGTGGGGGTGGAGGGAAGGGGGCATGTCACAGGAGGGAGATGAATAACTAAGGGCTCCCTGATCAGCATTTCCAGAGAAGCCTTGGCACTGGTAGCCTGCCAAGAAAGAGCCACCTGGCTGATCTCCACTCACCTGGCCAGGTGCCTCTTAGCACCTTTGTCTTGTCAGTTCCCTGTAGATCCAGTTTCCATGGCTCTTTCTTTTGTTCCAAATGATAGATGACACTAGGTTCGGACACCACAAGTCCTGCTCGTGGGAAAAGAGACCCCCATTACTTGCCGGGAAGCTTGTTTCTCTATGATTGCTAAAGTGAGGGGGGCTTCTGTTTGACAACAGACGAGCTCCAATAGCCCAGGCGCCCCTAGATGTGCTTGTGGAATCTCTCTGGGTCAATCCTGCCTGAGGTTCTTGGGAAGAAAAAAGCTTTTGGAAGAGCTCCTAGCCTACTACCGGGGAAGCGAGGAAAGCTACTCACTGACCAGGCCTGGGGATGTCTTCAGAAAACCAAGCTTACCAAAAAGTGGCGGGATTATTAAAAGAGGGGTGGAGTTGTCTCTCACAGCGAGCACATCCTGTAATCAAGAAGCCGGATCCCACGAAGGTGGGCAGTGAGGTGAAGAGCGTGGGTCCCACCGGGGAAAACATGAACCTTTAATGAAATGGAGGGATTCAAGCATTCCCTGATCCAAAGACTAGCTGAAGAGACACATGAATCCAGAGAAAACCTGCGCAGGTAAATGTACCTGAGGCGTTAGGAGGAGCTGTAGGAACATGCAGTGCTAACATTCTAATGGGGAGAAGAAACAAGGGTCCCTTGAGAAGCTTAATGTCTTCCAAGTTAAGTAAGAAACAGGGTTGGTTCTCGTGTTTTAAGAAGGAAAATAGAAGGGAGGGGAGAAGGAATACACTGGTGGAGACTGGAGGAAAAAGGGGCCAAACTTGCTATTTCTCCTAACTGGAAGGTGAGAAAAGTATACAAAAATGGAGAGGGGTGGGAGGGACAGACATCAGACGAACCCCTCTCTTATCTGAAGTGGACAGAGGAGGGTTGAACTCACACCCAAGTAGTTTGGTGTAGAAACATGTCAACTCAACGGGGAAACAAAAAGGGAGAGGGGCAGGGGAGCTAAGAGATTCTCAGTCAAGGTTAGGTCTGAATAACACTTTATTGTGAAAATGGGGAGGAAAAAACCCACGAGAAAAGAGACCCATGAGGACTGATGTTAGTCTGTGTCAAACTGTGTTCCTGCACTTTATAGAAGAAAAAGACGTTCCCCTGCTTTGAAAGAGTGCAGACGAGGAAGCATTTTGCTGTGTCTGCCAACAGAAACACACGCTCCCATCCCTAGGATGGAGAGGAGAATCTCCCCATGGAAAACTAGATACGCTCCCCATGTAGAAAATGAGAATCTGTCACAGATGTGGGGAGACGATGTCTCCCTGGAGACGAAAGTCAAACACAAGGAAGGGAAGTACTCTGGGTGGGTTCTGTGCAATGTCTCCTGACTGAATGAGGGAACTTCCTGGGGGGAGTGGCGCAGTCCTGCGAGGGGCTGACGGATCTCTTAAGCTGCAGTGGGCCGCGCTGATCCATGACTACATTTATTAGCCATTAAGATGGCGGGCCCCCGGAAGCTAGGGGACCAGTAGGCCAGAAAGGGGCAAATCTGCCCAGGCCAGAAACAGAACCGGTCAAACATCCCACCCTGACCAGCAGGGGGATCTGGAAGGAAGGAAGGGGCTGGAGGCTTGTCTTTCGGGTTCCCGAGATGTCTCTTCCCGACAGAAGAACCTGATGCAGCAGATTTGACATGGAGAGTACTGGGGGGGGGGGTCACGTAGGAGTATCCCCTTCTTCAGTGTTAGAGAGTCCCACAGAGGATGAGGGGTGACACAGAGATAAGGTGTAACGGAGAAGCCTCTTGTGGGGCAGAATTGGGGAACATTGGGGAGGCCATCAGGCAGCCCCTGGGGGTCTGTTGACATTTAAGTAATCTCCCATGGGCAGCTATTATCATGACCCTGGCTGGACAGAAGGGAGGGAGACTCTTTCCCAAGCCCGAGCTCAGTCTTTACTGTCATTCCTCTCCAGGATGTACTCCTGACTCTTAAGGGGTGAGGTGGAAAAGGCAGGCATGACAGGAAACTGGGAGAACGGACAGGCCAGGGAGGAGTGATGGGAAACAAAAAAGGGGGCTCCTTCCCTGGAAGCAGGACTGCGGGACAATCAGTCTCTTGGTCAGGGACAGCCCAAATTAAATTCCTTTCCCTCCTCCTCACATTGGCCGTGGCAGCCATGGTACCGGAGAACTTACTTTAAAAACAAAGAGGCAACCCCACAAGTTGTTTACTACGGGGTTTCTGAAGGTCCCAAGTAGTGGGGGGGGGGGGGGGGAGGGCAGGCTGTCCCGTCTCTGAAGGGCCACAGAAGCCGAGTCTCTTCAGTCTCCACAGCAGACTGGAATCTGGAGACTAGAGGCTTCTTATCTCTGGGTTTCCTTTGGTTCCAGAGGCCATTGGTCGCTGGACTGACTTCCCATCTGCCCTGAACTGTCCTTAAAGGAGACTGAGAGCCCAGGGATGGTCCTAAGGGGGAGTGGGTAACGTCACCTATCGTTCACTCGTGAGGAACACCTCTCTGGGGGCTGAGTCTTCTGGGGAGCCAGGCCTAGTCAGGGTTATAAGATCCAATGCACCCTAAGTCTATGCCTACACTCTCCCCTGAGGAAGAGGATTGGGAGAACTAACACACTGAGTTTCTTTTTTAGGAGGATGGTTTTAAGAGTCTCTGGGGTCCTCAATACAAGGGTCCAACTGCATCTAAATTACAGGGTTTGGGAGGGGAACGGAACCTCGTGCTCCACTCCAACCTAGAACACAGTCCCCACCATCAGGTACCTGGCTTCTCAGGCCCAGCTAAGAGCATCCGGAGGCCCCGTCCCTCACAGCAGCCATCTCTTGGATGCTGGGAGAGCTCTGGTGACCTAACCTAAGCCCAAGCAGCCTCCGGGCCTAAGGCTCCTCCTCCCCAGGACAGGCTGCAGTCCCAGAACACACTGCTCGCGCTCCCTTTTGTCCCTGCCACATCTCTTCTCCAGCCAAACCATGCCAGCTCTCTCCTTGCCCACTCCCGCCCTGGCCACTTGCTTCTGGGCACGTGGAAGGACTCCCTGAGCAGGTCAGCCACCACCGTCACCCGGGCCACCCCTGAGAGAGACACCCTAGAACCCTTAACCCAAGAGTCCTGGGAAGAGCAGTGTGCCCAAACCCCTGGATCTGCTTCCCTTGTGGAGAAGAGCCACTTTCCTCATGACCAACACATATCACCAACAGGCCGATGGGCGCCTCCCAAGAGCCTCGGAGGGGCGTGCCAGGCACCGGTCCTGCTGCTCACCCTCTGAGAAGGGGCCAGCCCTCACCCCCAAATGCCAACTGCCACCCTGGGGCAGCCTAGCTGGGGCAACCAGGCACCTTGGGGGGAGCAGGAAGCAGCAAAGGGCTTGGCGGATGCAGCCTGAGGCCCTGAAGCCAGGAGTTTCAGGAAGAGCCGGGCTGCTAGCCCAGTGCCCGCTGCCATCGGTATCCCCAGTCTGCGGAGAGTAAGGGGTTTAGCAAATTAGTCATTCATTCGAGGGGCCTGTTTCAAGATGGATTTCCTTTTTGGAATTAGCAGAAAAGTCCTAAAAGGTTGGAGCTGCGGGGCTTGTGGGGCCTGTGGGCACAGCTATCAGACACGGATGGAGGACGGTTATTTTCTACCTTTATCCCCATGTCCGGGAGAAAAGGGAGGAGGAGGAGCTCGCCTCAAGTTCTGACTCAGATCACTTCCCCGTCCCGTGCGTCAGATCCTTGGCTGCCCCCCGGCCCCCTCCCCTCACAGGGCTCCTGTGAGGGTGACACGCGGAAAGCCTGGAAAGACTCGAGGCAGCTCGTGATTTTGCCCTTGGCTGCTGGGAAGGAAGCCTGAACCAGAGTCCGGGGGATCCCAGACGGAGAATGGAAGTGCGGGGCTGGGCCCGGAGCTGCGCCCTGAAGCCCTCACCGTCTCAGCCCAGGGAAAGACTGGAGCCTAAAGATGAGGAAGCCGCCCCTGCTGATGCCCATGGTGGAAAGCAGAGCTGGGCCTGCCAAGGGAAAATGAGTGGAGCGGGAGGGGCCGCCCCTGCCCACACTCGTGCCATGCACTCACCCCAACTTCCAAACAGGAGGCAGGTCCTGAGCGGACTCGGAGGGCACAGAGCAAGGATGGGAACCCTGCTCTGCAAACCTTCCAGGGAGAAGGGGCAGACCCTCCCACCAGGGAAGAGCTAACAACGGTACAGGTGGGCAACCACAAGGGTCAGCGGGGGTCCCCAGTCACAGGAAGGGCGGGGCCCAGGACAAGGAAGCTGAGGGTCCCTAGCCCTCTGCCCTGCCCCAACACACCCGGAGCACCGCACTCCGACTTCGGGGACAGCACCGAGGGGCTGGGGAGGGCCCAAAGGAGGCTCTCCGCTGGACAAGGGCCTTTAGAGCCAGCCTGAGCTCCACTGAAGGACATGGGGAGCAGTAAAAATACAGGCTCTTCTATGGTTAAAGGGCTGATCTGCGTGGGCAAGGGAAGATGGAGGGCACACAGGTAATCTGGTGAAGAATACAGCAAGCTCCGGGCTTGTTCTGTCGGCTCCCTGTTTCAGGGGACAAAACTAGGAAAAATAGGTGAAAATTTCAGAGACTGGAATTCAGTCTGCCATTCAACAACAGAGTGGGTCCTTCCGCCTGGAGGTCTTTAAGCAAGAGCTAGCTGAGCCCTCACTGGGTGGCTGGAGGGGCCTCCTGCCCACAGACAGATGGGGTCCCAGCCAAGACCTCCTGAGGGCCCCAGAGGAGGAACCCTGCGGCTCCCCCAGGGGCATCTGCCGGCACACGCTGTGTCCTCTGAATGAGAGAATGGGCTCGTGGCTGTCTGCGCTGGGACACGGAGCTGCCCTGGACTCCTCACCCCCAAGGATGTGGCTTTTAGGGGACAGGGGACATGATGAGGGCCTGGAGGGGCCAAAGCACTCTGCAGGGGCCTCACTACCACAGTGCCAGCCAGGGGCTCTGACAGGAGGACCTGGGCCCGATGAGTTCCCTCTGCCAAGAAGGGCCGGTCAGGGAGCGTCCTCGGAGGAAGCTTAAGGAAGCTACGAGCCCAACAAGAGAACGAGGTCCCTGGAGGTGGGCAGGTAGGGGGAGCGGTGGACAGAGACCTGAGCTGGAAGTCAGGCGGCCCTCAGCCAGCTAGGCGAGCCCGGGATGATCTATCTCAGCCTCAGTTTCCTCATCTATAAAATGGAAAGCTGCTTGTTGTGAGGAACAAAGGAGACCATCCGTATAGAAAGAACTACAAACACGAAAGTGCTCTTTTCGTGGTCTTATCCCCGGACCCTAGGCCCAGCTCTAGCTGAACTCTCCAGAACGAGCACGGAGATAAGGGTGCTTCTGAGTCCCAGAGGGACCCCAGCCTGGCCCGGCCCACGAAGGCCCGCTCTGTCCTTACCCAGGGACACCAGATTTCCGTAGTTCTCCAGCATCACGTCCCTGTAGAGGTCCCTCTGGGCAGGGTCCAGCTGCCCCCACTCTTCCTGGCTGAAGTCCACGGCCACATCCTGGAACGTCACCGGCTCCTGAAATACAAGAGGTGCCCCTGCTCAACCTCCCCACCCCAACACCCGTGTGAAGCTGGGCGAAGAGACCGCCCGCCTCCGAAGGAACTCCAAGGGAGCTAGCTCAAGGGGGCGGGGCGGCCATCCCCAGGGCAGGGAAAGCACAGGTGAGCCAGCTGGGGGCGGAGCAAGCTTTCAGGGATGGGCCGGGAAGGACGCCGACCAAATGCTCCCTGGAGATGGCTGGGCTGGGGCCTTCCTTTCTTGGCATTCAGGGCCCTCCACAAGCTAACTCCCACCCCCTTTTGCAGCTCCTTTCCCCATCGCCTTTCTTCACACTTGGGCCGCTGAGACCACCAGCAGAGCCTCCAGAGCCGGTTCCGTCATTGCTGGCCAAGGAGCACCTTCAATTCAATCCAGCAAGTGCTTATTTATAAGACTTTGCCGGGAAATGGGGCTCCAGAGACAATGAACAGCCCCTGTCCCGGAAGAGCTTTCCTTCTCCTGGGGGAATATAGCACGCACAACAATACAAGGAAATGTGAGGAGAGACGATGGGGTGGCGTCTGGAGGGGGGGAGGGAGGGATGAGATGAAAAGGCAGAGAAGTCTTCAGGAGAAAAGACCGGATTCCAGGGAGAGGGGACGGTCTTTGCCAAGGCACGGAATGCCGAGTTAGGGGCAGAGCCGGGAATCAGTAGCCAGAAGTCAGAGAATGTTAAAGGAATTGGAAAGAGTCTAGAGAAGCAGGTGGGAGCCGGATCACCAAGGGTGAACTGAGGGATCTGCCTTGGATCCTAGAGGCAATGGGGAGCCACGGAAGCTTCTTGAGGAGGGCCAGAGCAAGCTTATTCTGGCTGTTGTGGGGAGAGGGGAGGGGGAAATCTGGGGCAGGATGGCCAGATGGAAGCCTCAGCTGCTGCAGAGGGGGACTGAGGTAGGACTTTGAGCAAGAGGACCATCTCCTCACCTGGGACCTGGAGGCCAGGAACTCGGCAGCCATCTCCTCCACCTCCTTCTCCGGGTTCCATTCCTCGTGAAAGGTGGGGTCCCGGCACAGCAGATCTAAGAGACAAGACAAGGGCCATGGGAGCAAGTGCCACTGACCAGCACCCCTGCCCCCAGTGGGCCTTCTGGGGCCGTCCCTGCCCCTGGCTCGAGCCCGGTGGCCGCGTGTGCCCGTGACAGGACTGGGAGGCTGAAGGAGCAGCTCCGGCCCTCCCCACTGGGGACATCTCCAGTCCAGGACTCAACCAGAGTCCACCTCTGGCTCCTAGAGCGCGCCTGCACTGGTCCAGCCAAATCAAGTACCCTGGACAGTTCCAGGGTCCTGAGCAGGCCCTGCCTGATGGGGGGAGGCCAGGAGAGCTTAGAATGCTAGAGGCTGGAAGCTAAGCTCCTTGAGGGCAGGGCTCCTGCATTTTGGTCTCTATCTTCACCCTCTGACAGCATCTGGGGCAAAGAAGGGGGCTGATGAAAAGGGAGAGTGGTGAAGCAGCTGAGGATGTTTCGGTGGAAGAGAAAACTTAACGGGCCACCAGCTGCCTCCACGAGAGGCCCGTCCTCCTCTCTAAGCTCTCTCAGCTGGCGGCCTCGGCCATTTCCTCTGGGCGGGTGATTCCTGGCTGATTTTGGAAAAGCCGGGAAGGACGGTGTGAACCGAGGCAGAGGGGAGCGAGTGCCCCGGGAAGCGGTCCACGCCGGCTCAGCAGTGGCACACGGGGAATCAAGTCTGGCTCAGTTCCCCAGGAGCCACGCTGGAGAGCCGGCGGCCTCAGATGGACTTGTCTTTGCCTCTCTTTTATTTCAGGCACGGTTAATGTGGGAGTTTGGGGTATAACGATACAGATTTACAAGAGACTTTGATTTTCTTACCTTCTCAATGAGGGGGGAAGGAGATAGGAGAGAATTTGGAACTCACAAGAAAAGTGAATGAAAAGCTACAGCGTTAACAACTCTACCCACCGGGCTGAGCCTGAGACCTCCTCTCCCCACACTCTCCAGTCACTTCCACCTGGCCGGCCCACCCGCTAGCGCCTCAGCCTCCAGAGCCACAGGACTCCTTTGATTTCCCCCCCCCCCCGACTTTCCTATTCTTCAGGGTCCCCGTTCACCTTGTATCCCAAGTTGATAAACCGAGCTCTCTGAGGACACAGAATGTGTTTTGCCTTCCTTTGTGTCCCTAGCACTTAGCACTGTGCCTGGAACAAGACATAGAAATGTTCTTTTGACAGATTATATTTTGTCCAGTGACTGACCCTCTGTTCTGAGACACCCCTTCTCCATCCCTCCATCCTCCCTGGTCCAATTCTTATTTAGATTGTATTGACTTGTCTACTTTTGGACTTGACAAAATACACCCTGATTGTTGTTGTGTGTCCTTCATTTTCTTTCTTTCTTTTTTTTTGCTGAAGCAATTGGGGTTAAGTCACCCAGCCAGGACGTGTTAAGTGTCTGATCCAGATTTGAACTCGGGTCCTCCTGACTCCAGGGCTGCTGCTCTATCCCCTGCGCCACCCGGCTGCCCCACATGTCCTTCATTTTCAAAGTGGATCAATGACGTCTTGTTGTGCTTGCTCTGGATTTTAAAGAGACCAGTTATCAGCCTCATTCTAACGCAGTCACTGAAGCCCAGTGGGGAGACAAAGTCAGGATGGCTGGGGACGGCCTGGGATGTGAGGATGGCCGTGGTACCTTCTGACCAAGCTCCGAGCACTCCACAGATCCTGCTTGAGTTGCCTTCAAACTTGGAACAAATTGTTCTCAGCCATTCCAGCAGGGAAGTCTTCACGTGCTTGGAGTAGAGACCCCCTCCGAGCCACGGAAGGGTCCGAGTCCCCACTGGTTATCCCCAGTTGGCCGCCTGCCAAGCCAGGGGCCGATTCAGCTTCCTGGAGCCGCAGGTGAGAGGTAGGTGACGGGGGGACACCAGAAGTGGAGAGCAGCTCGGCAAGGGGCTCGGCAGCACTGCCGTTGAGGGGCTAGTCCTGCCTGAACAGCCCACACGCCCCGCCGCCAATTCCAAAAATGCATGGGGGTCCAGCCTGCGAGCCCCACCCCCAGGGAGGCTGTGGCTCACGAGTTGGGGAGCTCTAAAGCAGATCAGGGTGTCTGCAACAAGTCCCGCTCCAGGAGAGTCAGCGCCTGAAAGTGGGAGTGGGGGAGTATGTGTGTGTGAGATGCAGGGCTCCCTGGGAGTGGGCCCCGGTCCAGGCTGGAAATAGAACTTGTCAAAGCTTCTGTTCCAATCATGAGGAGCTGCTGGGCTGACAGCAGGGCCGACACCCCGAGATCCAGTCTTTAAAGAATAAAATTGAAAGGAGCTGGCTTCCTGTCCCCAGAAGGGCAGACGGAGGCTGGTGGGCCCGCCACCTGTCAGGGCTACGTGCAGGAGGCGATCTGGCAAAGGCTACGGAGTCCTTCTCAGAACTGTGCATAAAACGCACTAAAAGGCTAAAAACTACGTGCAAAAGCATTCCAAGTTCATGGAGCTCCCAAGCTGTTCCTGGGCGCCCAAGGGTTAAGGACCCCTGGCCTGGCTGCCCTGCGGGGACTCTCCCAACTCTAAGAATAAATGATTCTAAAATTAAACTGTGACACGCCGGAGGCAGCTCCTCGTGCAGTGAAGGAAAATATGTCTGCTCGCCCCATGACTCATGGGACAAATGGGGAATTAACTTTCTGATCCCGTGGAGAAGTCAGCCCAGGAACATTCCCTTAATGTCAGAGAGCTGGGATGGGCTCAGGAGGGGACCAGAACAAGGAGTTTTAGGAAGAACTGCAGAGATGACCAGAAGGGGAAGGGGCCAGGGCCTGTGACATCAGAGGCCTCCTGGCAGGAAGTGGGACAACCCAGCCTGGGGAAAAGACCTGAGGGCGGAGAGCTATTCACAACTGTGCCCCGGTGGAAGAGGGCTTAGCACTTAGTAGTGAGCCGGGCACACAGTTGGCGCTTAATAAATGTTTATTGGCTGACTGATCTTGTTCTGCTCAGCCCCAGAGGGTAGAATTAAGAGCAAAGGGGAAGATGTTTCAGAGAGGCAGATCCTAGCAAAGAAAAAGTGCCCTGAGCATGAGTGCTCCCCCCGCAGTGAAGGGGGTGAGCTAGCTGCTCCTCCTGTGGACTCTACAGGCAAAGGGTTTGGTCCCCGGGGTTCTAGGCCAGGTAGAGGTTGGATTGCAGGACTGGGATCCCTTCTCTAAGTCAGAAGAGCTTGATTCTCTTCCTGCCTCTGCCAACATCTATCTTGTGAACTTTACATAGCCTCAGTTTTCTCATCTGTCCAATGGGGATGACGGCACATGCCCCACAGGGCTCCAGGAATCATGAACTGTGACCATGGGGTGAGGGAGGATCCAAAACAAAGTCGCAGACTATGGATTCGAAGGCAGAGCAGCAAACATCCTGTCTGCCCTAAACCGGCCATCCACAACACCCGCGGGGGCCCCCTGGAGACGGTGCTCCCCGAGAGGGCACCAGGCACTATTAGTGGGTACAGAGAAGCCCAAGGGGCGGGGACCCCAATCTTCCCTCACTGAGTCTAGGACGTTTCGGAGCCAGAGAACTCTTTCCCCTCCCCTACTCTGTAGCTGCCTCACGCCCCTTTGGGCTTTTATCTCCCCCCTCCCCCCAACTCTTTCTGTTAAAGGCAGGCTCGGTGGTGTAAAAAAAGTCTAGACTCGAACTGAAGGACGGAGTTCGGATCTTCCCTCAGACACGCACTAGCTGAGGGTGATGCGAGTCAGTGTCTGAGACAAATGGGGCCGTCGGAATCCTATCTGGAGTCGCACGGGATCCCGCTCCTACCTTTCCTCTCGAGCAGCTGCGCGGGCGAGTCCTCCACGATCAGAACCTCCTCGCTGGGCTCCAGGTGCTGTAACTTCATCCAGGTCTCCACGTTTCCGAGCATGATGGTGAGGAACTGTTCCGCCCTTTCGTGCGGGTCTCCAAGGTCGTCGGTGAGCCCCCGGCAGACGGCGTCATAGTCCGTGTCGAGGTCCTCTCCAGGGATGAACTCCTCGTCCCCGGGCACGTCGTCCATCACCTTCAAACTCAGGAGTCCGACGTGCTCCTGGGGGCCCAGGACGTGCGAGTTCAGGGGGACAGCCATGCCGATATCCAGTGTCTCGCTGGCGAGGAGCCTGGCTCTGGGGCGCTGAACGGGGATCCAGGCCTTGATGATCTATGGATTTCGTCAGTGGAAGGGATCCAGCGGCTCTATTTCAGGTGGCCTGAGGATGGGGTCAAGACCCTGGAAAAAAGAAAGCACCTTCTCAGACGGAGCGATCTCAAGCAAGCACCACAGAGCCCCCGAGCCGGCTCACCTGCACAAGCGCACCTGAAGACACATGTGCATGAGAACCAGGGAGGACCTCGGCGGGCACCTCGGGCCATGACGGACACAAGTGGCTCACAAAGACTTGGCCCTTGCCCAGCTAGAAGTCACAGCCTGCTCTGCCCCACCCCCACTGTCAGCCACCCCCCCACAACACTCACAGCCTGCTCTGCCCCACCCCCACTGTCAGCCACCCCCTCACAGTCAGATACCCCCAAGACTCACAGCCTGCTCTGCCCCACCTCACTATCAGACCCCCTCCCACAACACTCACAGCCTGCTCCACCCCCACTGTCAGCCACCCCCCAACACTCATAGCCTGCTCTGCCCCACCCCCACTGTCAGACCCCCCCCAACACTCACAGCCTGCTCTGCCCCACCCCCACTGTCAGACCCCCCCCCAAACACTCACAGCCTGCTCTGCCCCACCCCCACTGTCAGACCCCCCCCCACAACACTCACAGTCCTGCTCTGCCCCACCCCCACTGTCAGCCACCCCCCCACAACACTCACAGTCCTGCTCTGCCCCACCCCTACTGTCAGCCACCCCCCCACAGTCAGATACCCCCAAGACTCACAGCCTGCTCTGCCCCACCTCACTATCAGACCCCCTCCCACAACACTCACAGCCTGCTCCACCCCCACTGTCAGACCCCCCCACAACACTCACAGTCCTGCTCTGCCCCACCCCCACAGTCAGATACCCCCAAGACTCACAGCCTGCTCTGCCCCACCCCCACTGTCAGCCACCCCCCCACAGTCAGATACCCCCAAGACTCACAGCCTGCTCTGCCCCACCACCACTATCAGACCCCCTCCCACAACACTCACAGCCTGCTCCACCCCCACTGTCAGACCCCCCCACAACACTCACAGTCCTGCTCTGCCCCACCCCCACAGTCAGATACCCCCAAGACTCACAGCCTGCTCTGCCCCACCCCCACTGTCAGCCCCCCCCAAGACTCACAGCCTGCTCTGCCCCACCACCACTGTCAGACCCCCCCCACAACACTCACAGCCTGCTCCACCCCCACTGTCAGACCCCCCCCCACAACACTCACAGCCTGCTCCACCCCCACTGTCAGACCCCCCCCACAACACTCACAGCCTGCTCCACCCCCACTGTCAGACCCCCCCCACAACACTCACAGCCTGCTCCACCCCCACTGTCAGACCCCCCCCCACAACACTCACAGCCTGCTCCACCCCCACTGTCAGACCCCCCCCCAACACTCACAGCCTGCTCCACCCCCACTGTCAGACCCCCCCCACAACACTCACAGCCTGCTCCACCCCCACTGTCAGACCCCCCCCACAACACTCACAGCCTGCTCCACCCCCACTGTCAGACCCCCCCCACAACACTCACAGCCTGCTCCACCCCCACTGTCAGACCCCCCCCACAACACTCACAGCCTGCTCCACCCCCACTGTCAGACCCCCCCCACAACACTCACAGCCTGCTCCACCCCCACTGTCAGACCCCCCCCCACAACACTCACAGCCTGCTCCACCCCCACTGTCAGACCCCCCCCCAACACTCACAGCCTGCTCCACCCCCACTGTCAGACCCCCCCCACAACACTCACAGCCTGCTCCACCCCCACTGTCAGACCCCCCCCACAACACTCACAGCCTGCTCCACCCCCACTGTCAGACCCCCCCACAACACTCACAGCCTGCTCCACCCCCACTGTCAGACCCCCCCCACAACACTCACAGCCTGCTCCACCCCCACTGTCAGACCCCCCCCACAACACTCACAGCCTGCTCCACCCCCACTGTCAGACCCCCCCCAACACTCACAGCCTGCTCCACCCCCACTGTCAGACCCCCCCCACAACACTCACAGCCTCCTCTGCCCCACCTCACTGTCAGACCCCCCACAACACTCACAGCCTGCTCTGCCCCACCCCCTCTGTCAGCCACCCCCCAAGACTCACAGTCCTGCTCTGCCCCCCCCCCCCATATGAGATTCCTCCCCCCAGTGACCTTAGACAGGAGGGACAAAAAGTAGAAATAAATGCTCGCACTCAGAGAGACGGAGGCAGAGGGAGGAGGTTCAGGAGGCGGGACTCTCCGGGGAACATCACTCCTGCATCCAGGACAGGAGGAGACACTGACACCCCCCACACTCACACGTCTATAAAAACACACTTCAAATGCCAATTTAACTCAACAGACATTGACTGATACCTCCACCTGAAGCCGGGATACAGACACAAATCAGAGTCCCTGACACAGTCACACACAAAGACGGGCTGTCACTGACACTAGTACTGACATTGACACTGACACTGACATGGACACTGACAATGATATTGACATTGACACTGACATTGACAACGGCACCTTCAAGGACCCCGGCACACGTGGGGAGGAAGGACCCTGCCTGGGACCGGGGACGGGGACTGGGACAAGGCCCAAGGCGTTGGGAGAGGAGAAGGGGGAGGGCGGTGGATGGAAAGGGGGCGTGGTGGTGACGTCATGACAACAGGTGACGTCCGTGTCAGGGCGGGGCCGGCTCATCTTCACCGTCGCCCCCAGAGAGAAGGACGGTAGGAAGGAGGTCAGGGTCAGAGGACAGGGATGGGAAGGGGTCAGACCCCTAAGCTCGACCGCCTGGGTCCCGGGGGCCGCAGTCACCTGACGCCGCGGGTCCGAGCCGACAAAGAGTTCGCCGCTTAGGTCGGTCCGAGGTTGTGCCTGCGCCTGCGCAGAAGGAGCTGCCCGACTAAGACCCCTCCCACTCGGCTCCCGGAATCCATTTTCCCAGAGGCCTCAGCGGCAAGCGCTTGGTCTGGTTGGGGAGGGATTCCTGGGAAACAGCCTTTTGGCAGCAGGAATTCGTGCGGCTCAAAGGATTCTGGGCACTGTAGTTCCCTAAGCCCTTTTCCGCGCAGCCGCATTGCGCTGAGGCGGTGCCTTGAAAGAGGGCCGGTTGAGTGTAGTAGTAGAGAGAGGCTCTAGATGGAGGGTCAGGGGCGAAGGAGCTTGGGGGCCCTTTATGCTGATCCTAGTTATATTTCCAAGTCAGAGTGGGTCACGTCACGCTCTCGCCCCTGCCCAGTGGCTCCTCAGTAGAGCCTCCGAGACCCCCACCAGTGGAAGTGGAAGCCTGCCACTCCAAATCCTGTCCCCTGGCTAGCCCCTCCCTCCCCCCTCCTCTCCCCTCCCCCACCCCTCCCCCCATTTCACAAGCTCCTCCCCACCAGGGCCGGACTAGATGGCCCGGGTGTGGGCAGCCTCACGTGCCCTGTACGGAGACTACCCCCCATCCCCGGGCGGACCCCCCATCTTAGCCTACCCAGTCCTGCTCCCCCTTCACGGTCAGCAGCAGCGTGTCGGGACCCAGTGTCCCCTTGGGGGCGGGGCGGCTGGAGATTTCTTGGTCTGCCTGAATGGGGCTGCCTTGGCAGGAGGTGGACTGGTCACTGGGAATGAGGGAAGTTCGGAAGTGATTGACACTGAGGCGGAGGGGAAGGGGGGCGGGGAGAAGAAGCCCCCACCGGAGACTTTCTGGCCTGGCTAAAAGTCACAGGCCTCTGACCCGCAGTGACTGGGGGAAGGAACCTGCCCGAGTATTCAGGCGCCTCCCGGGGTGGTCACTGCCTCCGCCGGGCAGCGGACGACGGGGCCACTCAGACGGCAGGGATGCCCTGGATGGTCTCACGGGTAGACAAAAAGGAGTCCCAAACCTGTATCTGGTTTACTGGTTCGGGACTTTTGGAAGGGTCTAGAAAGAGCCATGGGGGAAGGGGGGAGAAAGCTGGTCTTGGGGCAGGAAGAGCTGGGTTCAAATCCAGGATGAAATAGAAATGTTCCGCTTTTAAAGCTCCTCAGGAGCCCTCCCCTTTCCCCATTGCTCCTCCAGCTCTGCAGCAGAGCCGCATTTTCCTCCTCACAAGGTCCTGCCTTTGCACTGAGCACGCCCGGGCCGAGGGCCGCTTCTTCCTTCCCCCTCTCTCTGGAACAAAGCGCTCCTCTCTCTCCCATTGCTTGGGCCTTCATTCCCCGAGGCTTTGTATTTATGTACACATATGTGTTGTGGAGTAACTTTTCCAGTCATGCCTGACGCTTCACGACCTCTGGATTTCTCTTGGCAGAGATACTGGAGGGTTTGCCATTTCCTCTCCAGCCCATTTTTACAGATGGGGACACGGAGGCAGACAGGGCGAAGTGACTTGCCCAGGATCACAAGCTAGTAGGTGTCGAGGTCAGATTTGTCCTCAGGAAGAGGAGTCCTGCTGACCCAGGCCCGCCGCTGACCCGCGATCCACCCAGCCGATACCTGGATCTGTCTCAAGAAACAGATACAGCATATGTGTGCACACATACATACACACATAGTGATTTCCCTAAAACGCAGGTCGGATCGTGTCCCACATGCCCACTCCCTCTTATTTTTTCTTTTTTTGATTATAGCTTTTTATTTACCAGACATATGCATGGGTAACATTTCAGCATCGACAATTGCCAAACCTTCTGTTCTACCTTTTCCTCTCCTTTCCCCAACCCCTCCCCCAGATGGCAGGCAGTCTTATACATGTTAAATATATTACAGTATAATTCTAGATACAATATATGTGTGTAGAACCGAATTTTTTGTTGCACAGGAAGAATTGGATTCAGAAGGTAAAAATAACAGTTTACACTCATTTCCCAGTGTTCCTTTTCTGGATGTAGCTGGTTCTGTCCATCATTGATCAATTGGAATTGGATTAGCTCTTCTCTATGTTGAAGAAATCCACTTCCATCAGCATACATCCTTGTACAGTATCATTGTTGAAGTGTATAATGATCTTCTGGTTCTGCTCGTTTCACTCAGCATCAGTTGATGTAAGTCTCTCCAAGCCTCTCTGTATTTCTCCTGCTGGTCATTTCTTATAGAACAATAATATTCCATAACATTCATATACCATAGTTTACCCAACCATTCTCCAATTGATGGACATCCATTCATCTTCCAGCTTCTAGCCACTATGAAAAGGGCTGCCACAAACATTTTGGCACATACAGGCCCCTTTCCCTTCTCTAGTAGTTCCTTGGGGTATAAGCCCAGTAGTAGTATGGCTGGGTCAAAGGGTATGCACATTTTGATAACTTTTTGGGCATAATTCCAGATTGCTCTCCAGAATGGTTGGATTCTTTCACAACTCCACCAACAATGCATCAGTGTCCCAGTTTTCCCACAGCCCCTCCAACATTCATCATTATTTGTTCCTGTCATCTTAGCCAATCTGACAGGTGTGTAATGATACCTCAGAGTTGTCTTAATTTGCATTTCTCTGATCAATAGTGATTTGGAACACTTTCATATGAGTGGAAATAGTTTTAATTTCATCATCTGAAAATTGTCTGTTCATATCCTTTGACCATTTATCAATTGGAGAATGGCTTGATTTCTTATAAATTAAAGTCAATTCTCTGTATATTTTGGGGATGAGGCCTTTATCAGAACCTTTAACTGTAAAAAACGTTTTCCCAATTTGTTACTTCCCTTCTAATCTTGTTTGCATTAGTTTTGTTTGTGCAGAAACTTTTTAATTTGGTGTAATCAAAATTTTCTATTTTGTGATCAATAATGATCTCTAGTTCTCCCTTGGACACAAACTCCTTCCTCCTCCACAAGTCTGAGAGGTAAACCATCCCATGTTCCTCCAATTTATTTATGATTTCGTTCTTTATGCCTAAATCTTGGACCCATTTTGATCTTATCTTAGTATGTGGTGTTAAATGTGGGTCCACCTATTACTTTCAAAAAGCGAATCTAAAACTGTTCGGCATCAATCCTACCTTTCCAATCTTCTCCTTCCCCACATGTATCCTAGATCCAGTGGAGCCCGGCCTCCTGATGTTTTACAAACAAGACACTCCATCCCTCAGCTCTGGGTATTTCTCCGATTGTCCCCCAGGCCTGGAATGTTCTTTCCTTCTCATCTCCATCTATTGACGTCCCCCCTTCCTTTAAGACCCAACTAAAACCCTGCCTTCTACAGGAAGCCTTCCCTAACTCCTCTTAATTCCAGTGCTTTCCTTCTGTTAATAATTTCCTATTTATTCTGTATCTAGCTTGCTTTGTCTTTTTTTCTTTACATTGTCTCCCCTATTAGATTATAAGCTTCTTGATGGCAGGGATTGTACCTGGTACAAAATAGGCACTTAATGTTTACTGAAGAACAAATGGATTTTATTCTTACTATCCCCAGGAGCAAGTACAGTGTGTTCTGGTCTTTCTGAAACTATTGGTAATTCACTGTGACTTTTGGCAAGATCCTTTCCTCACTGAGCTTCGTGCCTAGAATGTGCTTCCTCCTCTCTTTATCCAATGAATGCCTTTTCATTCATTCATTCATTTCTTTCTGTCTCTTAGAATTCCTAGCTTCCTGTGGGATCTAGCCATCGGATTATCTCCTGTAGAGATCTTTTCCTAATACCCATAATTAATGCTACTCCTTCTTCCTCCAGTCATCAGGCATATGTCTATCTGTTTACACAGCATAGGCCATTCCCCTTCCTCCAAGAAAACATAAACCATAAAGGTCAGGAAGTGTAATTTTAGCTTATCTTTAAATCTCCAGCACCCAAGATAGTGCCTGGAATATAGTAGTCACTTAATAAATGCTTGTTGATTGAAGAAGAGAGTGGAGAGAGAGAGACCAGAGTTGGCCAGGGTTTGAATTGGGGGTGAAGGAGAATATTGTGAATGAAACCCCTTCCAAGGGACTAGAAGAATGGTAATTCCAAGGAATTTGTCCAACTTGGACCTACAGCGCTTGGTGGGCCTTAATTTTTTTAAAATTAATTTTATAATTATAACATTTTTTTGACAGTACATATGCATGGGTAATTTTTTACAACATTATCTCTTGTACTCCCTTCTGTTCCAAATTTTCCCCTCCTTCCCTCCACCCCCTCCCCTAGATGGCAGGCATTCCCATACATGATAAATGTGTTATAGTATATCCTAGATACAATATATGTGTGCAGAACCGAATTTCTTTTGTTGTTGTTGTTGTTGTTGTTGCTAAAGAAGAATTGGATTCAGAAGGTAAAAATAACCTGGGAAGAAAAACAAAAATGCAAACAGCCCACACTCATTTCCCAGTGTTCCTTCTCTGGGTGTAGCTGATTCTGTCCATCATTGATCAATTGGAACTGGATTAGATCTTCTCTATGTTGAAGAAATCCACTTCCATCAGAATACATCCTTGCACAGTATCATTGTTGAAGTGTATAATGATCTTCTGGTTCTTCTCGTTTCACTCAGCATCAGTTGATGTAAGTCTCTCCAAGCCTCTCTGTATTCCTCCAGTTGGTCATTTCTTACAGAACAATAATATTCCATAACATTCATATACCATAGTTTACCCAACCATTCTCCAATTGATGGACATCCATTCATCTTCCAGTTTCTAGCCACTATGAAAAGAGCTGCCACAAACATTTTGGCACATACAAGTCCCTTTCCCTTCTTTAGTATTTCCTTGGGATATAAGCCCAGTAGTAGTATGGCTGGGTCAAAGGGTATGCACAGTTTGATAACTTTTTGGGCATAATTCCAAATTGCTCTCCAGAATGGTTGGATTCTTTCACAACTCCACCAACAATGCATCAGTGTCCCAGTTTTCCCACAGCCCCTCCAACATTCATCGTTATTTTTTCTTGTCATCTTAGCCAATCTGAGGGGTATGTAATGGTATCTCAGAGTTGTCTTAATTTGCATTTCTCTGATCAGTAGTGATTTGGAACACTCTTTCATATGAGTGGATATAGTTTCAATTTCATCATCTGAAAATTGTTCATATCCTTTGATCATTTATCAATTGGAGAATGGTTTGATTTCTTATAAATTAGAGTCAATTCTCTGTATATTTTGGGGATGAGGCCTTTATCAGAGCCTTTAACTATAAAAGTGTTTTCCCAATTTGTTACTTCCCTTCTAATCTTGTTTGCATTAGTTTTGTTTGTACAAAGGCTTTTTAATTTGGTGTAATCAAAATGTTCTATTTTGTGATCAATAGTGGTCTCTAATTCTCCTTTGGACACAAATTCCTTCCTCCTCCACAAGTCTGAGAGGTAACCTATCCTATGTTCCCCTAATTTATTTATGATCTCATTCTTTATGCCTAAATCATGGACCCATTTTGACCTTATTAGTGGTATTTGGTGTTAAGTGTGGGTCCATGCCTAGTTTCTTCCATATTATTTTCCAGTTTTCCCAGCAGTTTTTGTCAAATAATGAATTCTTATCCTGAAAGTTGGGATCTTTGGGTTTGTCAAACACTAGATTGCTGTATTTATTCACTATCTTGCCCTGTGAACTTAACCTAATCAACTAGTCTATTTCTTAGCCAGTACCAGATGTTTTTGGTGACTGCTGCTTTATAATGTAGTTTTAGATCAGGTACAGCTAGGCCTTAATTAGCAGCCATCCTTGGGCCTTCCCATCAAGGAGGCTTCAGGGTGGTCTTTCTCCCCCCATCACCAAAAGGTAAAAAAAACCCAGAAGGTCCTACTCTCACGGGCCGAGTTCCTTCCTGTTCCTACAGAGATCCTAATTCAGATAGTGGTGGGTGGTGAGACTCAGGGCCCAGTTTTCTATAGCAAATGATGGAGGTTCAGCTGAAGTGTGTGAGGGAGAATTTTGGGTAACAGAAACCATACTCATATTAAGCCCCACTATATCCCAGGCACTATGCTCAGTACCTCAAAGAGTTTCCATTCTCCTGGGGTTGGGGGGCATATAACACATGCATATATAAACATACAAAGTGCTGTCAAGCATAGAAGGGAGGCTTCTTGTAAGAAGAGTTATCAGCTGGACCCCACTTTGATCCAGGAGATACAAGTCAGACTTCTCAAATCATAGGGTCCACATGGAGAGCTAGGAAAGGAAAGGGAATGTTGTGGATGGAGGAACTACTGTTTGAGGAGCTGAAATGGAGAGTACATGAAGTGGAGAAGAATTGGAGAGGTAAGTGGGAGTCAATTCAGGGGTTCAGTGAAGAGCTCCCATGTGGCTTCAGGTACCCCACGGGTAGAAACAGCCCCCATCTGCCTCAGTTTAAATCATCTGCAAAATGAGGAAAGTGATGGCACCTCCTTCCCAAGGCTATTGTGAGGATAAAATGAGACAATATTTTAAAAGCACTTGGAAAGCTTCAAAGTTCTGTATAAATTCTACTCAGCATCATCAGTGTTACTTTTTTTTTTTTTTTTTTTAACCAAAACCACTTTGTTTATTTGATTCAGAAGAGTGAGATACATGACAGCTCTGCTGGAAAATAGTCGATCTTTTTTAAAATTTGCTTTAGGAACCATGTTGGAAGGGAAAAATCAGAGCAAAAGGGAAAGATGATGAGAAAAACAAAACAAAAAAGAAGTGAACAGAGCATGTGTTGATTTACATTCAGTCCCCTTAGATCTTTTTCTAGATGCATATGGTGTTTTCTGTTCAATGTCTATTAGGATTATCTTGGATCACTGAACCACTGAGAAGATCCAAATCTTCCATAGTTGATCATTGCACATTATTTTTTTGTTTGGTTTGACCATATTTATTTTTTATAAATTTATTTTTAACACATGTTGCTTTATGAATCATGTTGGGAGAGAAAAAAAACCATGGGAGAGATTAAAAAATAGAAAGAAGTGAACATAGCCTGTATTGATTTACATTTAATCTCCTTAGACCTTTTTCTGGATGCAGATGGCATTTTCTCTCCAAAGTCTATTGGGATTGCTTTGGATCATGAACTACTGAGAAGAACCAAGTCTTTCATGGTTGATCATTGCACATTCTTGCTGTTATTGTGTACAATGTATTCTTGGTTCTGCTTGTTTTGCTCAGCATTAGTTCAGGTAAATCTTTCCAGGCCTTTCTAAAATCAGCTTGTTCCTCATTTAAAAAAAAAAAAAACAATAATATTCCATTATCTTCATTTTCCAGTTCCTTGCTACCACAAAAAGGGCTGCTACAGACATTTTCTTTTCTTTCTTCTTTCTTTCTTTCTTTCTTTCTTTCTTTCTTTCTTTCTTCTTCTTTCTTTCTTTCTTTCTTTCTTTCTTTCTTTCTTTCTTTCTTTCTTTCTTTCTTTCTTTCTTTCTTTCTTTCTTTCTTTCTTTCTTTCTTTCTTTCTTTCTTTCTTTCTTTCTTTCTTTCTTTCTTTCTTCCTTCCTTCCTTCCTTCCTTCCTTCCTTCCTTCCTTCCTTCCTTCCTTCCTTCCTTCCTTCCTTCTTTCTTTCTTTCTTTCTTTCTTTTCTTTCTTTCTTTCTTTCTTTCTTTCTTTCTTTCTTTCTTTCTTTCTTTCTTTCTTTCTTTCTTTCTTTCTTTTCTTTCTTTCTTTCTTTCTTTCTTTCTTTCTTTCTTTCTTTCTTTCTTTCTTTCTTTCTTTCTTTCTTTCCTAAGGCAGTTGGGGTTAAGTGACTCACCCAGGGTCACACAGCTAAGAAGTGTTAAGTGTCAGAGGTCAGATTTGAACTCAGGTCCCCCTGATTTCAGGATTGGTGTTCCATCTACTGTGTCACCAAGCTGCCCCTTGCTACAAACATTTTTGCACATGTGGTCCCTTTTCTCTCATTTATGATCATTTTGGGATACAGATCTTGTAATGGTTCTGCTGGATCAAAGGGTGTGCACAGTTTGATAGCCCTTTGGGAATAATTCCAAATTGCTCTCCATGATGGTTAGATCAGTCCACAACTCCACCACCTGCATTGGTGTTCCAGTTTTCCCACATCCCCTCCAAAATTCATCATCATATTTTCCTGTCATTTTATTCAATTTGAGAGGTGTGAGGTGGTAATTCAGAATTGTTTTAATTTGCATTTCCCTAATCAATAATGATTTAGGGCATTTTTTTCATCTAATTATAGATGGCTTTAATTTCATCATCTGAAAATTGTTCATATCCCTTGACTATTTATCAACTGGGGACCATCATTATTATTTGGTTTCTGGGAACTAGAAACCATGCTGAAGTTTGTCCCAGGTCTCCTTAATCTTAATGGTTTTCTACTGAGACTTTTTCTGTTTTCTGTCTGTTTATATCTTCCACATTTTGTGTTGTCTCCCTCAATTAAATTATGAACTCAAGGAAAGGGACTCGATTTTTTGTTTGTTTTTGGTTTTTGTTTTCCTTTCTTTGTACCCCTAGGACTTATCCATAGTAGGTGCTTAATAAATGCTTATTGATTGACTGACTGAAAGCCACTCAATCAGAAGGAAATGATGACTTGGAAAGACAAAGTTTAGAGAGTTGAGGTTTCCAAGGATTGCCAGAATAGGAACTGGGAAGCTAGGGGACTGGGAGAAATCAGCCAGGAGCCAGGGTAAGCCAGTACCCTGGAGAGCGCTTGGTAAAAGACATCAAGAGGTCAGCGGAGGGGAGACAGGAATGCTCTTGGAGAGGCTCTGAGCTGGCCTCCGGGATTTGAAGGGACTTCATGTCCTCACAGTTCTCCCACAACTCAGTCGAATTGCCCATTGATCAGAGAATTGAGGTCTGTTGGGAAGGCTCAGAGCTTGAACGTGAGGGATGGGTCATCATCACTCAGATGCTCTTTTGGATGGCTCGGTATTATGGCTCCCGAGCAACACCAGACCCTGCCTCGGACTACAGAAGACCAGAGGGAAACAGACACATTATGGGGCTCCTGATTGGCTGACCAACCAAGGTCACAGACAACACCAGCAGAGAAGAGAAGGGGAGCCAGGCCCAGACGGCCACTGGGGAGCTGCTGCAAGCTTATCTCAGTCTTTTCTTTACCTGTCATACATCTCTCTCCTGCCTCAAACAAGGGAAAGTTCCCTCCGTGGCCATCACTGGAGCAGGAGCAGCTGGGGAGGGCAGTGATTGATTCTTGTTCCACCGGCTTCTTTAGGGGGAACTAGGGAGCTCTACCTGTCATAAATTTCCTTATCTTCTCATAAACAGGAAAGTTTCCTCCACAATTGTCTCTGCTGGGTCCTGCATCTTAAGAGCTGGCTGTTTGGCTGAGAGCATGCCAGCATGGAAAGTGGGACGGGCTCTCTGATTCTCATCAATTACTCCATCAATCCATCCGCCGCTTATTCATTTAGCAAGCATTTATTAGACACATACTGGGTGCCAGACGCTTTTCTGGGTGCTGGAATACAGAGACAAACACCCCAACTAAAACAGTCCCTGTCCTCCAGGAATAACATATTCACATTAAATAGAAAATACCGTATATGCAAAATAATTGGGGGGCACTAGTAATTAAAGTAGAAACAGGGTTTTGAAGGAAGCCTAGGATCCTAGGAGGAAGAGGTGTGGATATTTCAGGGAACTTCTATACACAGGGACAGCTGAATTGCTCTGTCTCTTGCTCCTATCTTTTTTTCCCCTTTGAATCAGCAATATTTAGCAAGTGTCTGGTGAGTGAAAACAACAACAATAAATAATAATAATAATAATAAAAACAATTGTTATTACATTATATAGCAGGGGGATTTCTACCTTAAGCATGTGAAAATTTCTCCTGGCAAAATGGGTGGATGAGAAAAATTTGTTCCAAAGACCATGAAGGCGGCAGAAGTGGAGTGCTTAGAACACAGAAGATGCTAGAGTCATCTACTGTAGCCCTTGGCCATTGCCAGTTGTCTTGACTTTTGTCCTGCCATTGGACATTGATAACTCTGAAAGAGAGAGTGAGGCTGATGACTATGTGCAACTCTACTTCCCTTAAATCCAACTCACTCACAAGTCAAGATGTCACCCAGGGCTGTCTTTAATATTTTACCCAGTAACATTTAAAACAACTTTTATTTTTACATTTTCATTTTCAATTCTTTTTACATTTCTTTTTATTTTTTTTCTTTGAGTTCTAGATTCTCTCCCTTATCCCCACCCACAATTAAGAAACCACATGTGAAATTATGCAAAACAAGGAACTTTCTTTTGCTTCTTTAAAAACAGAGGACAAACAACGACAAATATGAATCCATCTGATTCTTACAACAACCCTATGTGGCAGATGCTGTTGTTATCCCTGTTTTACAGTTGAGAAAATTGAGGCAGAGAGGGATTGAGTGACTTGCCCAGGGTCACCCAGCTAGAAAGTATTCAAACCATGGTTTTCTGAGTTCAAATCCTGAACTCTCCCTTCTAAACTCCGCATAATTTCCAGGGCTAGGGTGAAAGTGCTGTGAGAAGAAAAAGGTCCCTTTTATTCTGAGACAAGCCAGAGCAGGATGATCACTGGGAAGTAACTTCAGGATATTCCCCACATATACCCGGGCCTGAGTTTTGTTGTATATAGGAAATGCTCTTCTTTGCCATAATGAATCCTTCATCCTAGTACCTCCCTCTGTTAAATATTTCCCATGTATCCTGTATTTAGATTGCTTTGTATAGAGTTGTTTGCATATTGTTTTCCCCTATTAGATTGTGAGCAATATGAGGGCAGGGCTTGCTTTTGTATTTAATTTATTTGTTTGATATTTCCCCCCAGTTATATCTAAAACAAATTTTCTTTTTACATTTTACATTCTTTTTACATTTCTTTTTTTAATTTTTGAGTTCTAGGTTCTTTCGCTTAGCCCCACCCACAATTAAGAAACCACATGTGAAATTATGAAAAACAGGCAGCTTTCTTTTGCCTCTTTTTATATCCCCAGCTCTTAGCGAAGTGCTTGGGACTGGCACTTTTGGCCAAATTTTTTTGATCATCGATGAGCCAATGAGGAAACACCCTCTTACCAATGCAGATGAGCCTTGGAGGATGGCCTGGAATGCTGGGAGGTCTCAGGTCTTGCTCAGGATCGGGTGATCAGTAGGTTAGAGACTCAGATGTTCCTGTCCCTAAGTCTTGCCCAGTTCCCATACTCCACCACCTCTCTCAATAAATGCTTGTTTAATTGAATTGAATCATGAGGGACCATGAGAGCCAAAGCCTCTGCCAGGAAGCGGTATAGACTGGATTAACAAGCCACCTGTGATGGACTGTTCTCCCCCCCCTCATTTTAGGAGCGGGGTCTCTTGGGGATCAGGCTGCTGCTTCCCAGTGTCTGAATCAAATGATTATTTATATACATTAAGGACTCTCACTAATGAGAGAGTTAATTGGTAAGAGGAAAGTGCCTCCAGGGGGAAGAGAAGAGCTGGGAAGATGAATTAGAGGTGGGACAGGCAGAAGACCGTTAACAGTGAGAAGTGCTGCTTAGGTAATTGTGGCCTGTTGAGAGCCGGCTTCCCAGAGGCTGGGGTTGGGGGGCCAGGATTGAGCTGTTTTCAGAGCTGGGGGGAAGGGAGGAGAAACTGGCCCTCAAACCAGGGTCAGCACAGAGGCGAGAGACCTGGAGGACCTTGCCTAGAGAGCCAGGAGTGGAACTAGGGCTGTGGAGAGGACTGGCTCCAGGAGCTGATCCCATGGAGGATCCTGCTGAAAGAGAGAGGGATGAGGCTGGGGAGGCCCCTACCTCAAAGCCAGGTTCCGGGGACCCACAGAACCCTTCCTAGAGGGCCAAGAGGAGGTCTGGAGAAGATGGGGAGCAGGGGCAGGAAGGGTGGCCCGAGAGGTAGCTTTCTGTGAGCCTCTGAGGGCAAAGCCTAGCATGGCTAGACACAGGGGAAGTGGGGGGAAGTAGGGGGAGAGCTATGGTTCTGCTTAGGCGGCAGGGGGATTGGGGAAGGTAGCACCCATTGAGGGCAGCCTCGGTCTTCTGGGAGTCTCTTTATGTTCCTTGGGACTGATGTGATTGACACCAAGGAGTCCTGTGGTCCTGGAAGACCAATACTGAGAAATAGAGCAATTGATAAATTAGCATTTATTAAGGACCTGAGGTATAAGTACACAGTCCCTGCTCAAATCCCCATTAGATTGTAAACTCCTGGAGGGCAGGGACTGTCTCTTGGCTCCCCAGCACTTGGCACATTGTAGACAATTAATAAATGCTGATTAATTGGTTGATTTTTGTCTTTCTGTGTATCCTCAGTGCTTAGCATAGAGTCTGGCACATAGTAGGTGCTTAATCAACGTTTGATGGCTAGGTGATGCTGGGCCTGGAGTCAGAACCTTATCTCCTGAGTTCAAATCTAGCTTTAGACAGGTATTTGTTCTGTGACCTTATAGAAGTTACTTTATGCTGTTTGCCTCAGTTCCTGGTCCGTAAAATGAGCTAGAGCGGGAAATGGCAAAACCACTTCAGTATCTTTGCCAAGAAAATCCCAAATAGGGGTCAAAGGCTCAGACATGACAGAAAAGACTTAACAACAAAAATAAATGTTGGCTGATTTACTGGGTGACTGACTTTCTTGCAAAGAGCTTACATTCTAATGAAGAAAGCAACAAAAATATGTCAATATGTTCAGCATAAATATAAAACGAAGAAATAAAAATGTATATAAAATAGCTAAATATAAGACAGGAAGGGCACTAGCAATTAAGGGAAGTCACAAAAGACTTCATGCAGAATATTGTGTCTGCATATTGGATTTAACGTTTATTTTAACATGTATAACATATATTAGATTGCTTGCCATCTAGGGGAGGGGGTGTGGGGAAGAAGGAGAAAATTTGAAACACAAGGCTATGTAAGGATCAGTGTTGAAAAATTATCTGTGTATATGTTTTGAAAATAAAAAGCTTAAAAAAAAGAATATTGTGTCTGAACTGCATCGTAAGGGAAGAGAGGAATTCTGTGAAATGGAGTGGAAGAGGGAATGCATTCTAGGCATCTGGAATGGCCAATACAAAGGTAAAGCAGGAGATGGAGAATTGTGTGTAAGGAATAGAGAGAAAGATAATTTTGCTAATAGCAAAATGCAGCAGGAAGAATACTATCCAGTGAGGCTGGAAAGCTAGGTTGGCGTAAGATTGTAGGCGATAAATAGAGGAGTTTATAGTTTATCCAGAGCCAATAGGAAGCCATTGGAATTAACTGAGTTACTTACTCAGTTAATTCCAGTGGTTACCTATTGGATCACATGGTCAGATCTGGGTTTAAGGAAGGTCATTTTGGCAACAATATGGAGGACAAACTAGCCATGGGAGGGACACTGCATCCAAAGTGTCCAATGCATCCAATGGGTCCAATTCATCAGCTATTATGGTCATCTAGACAAGTGGTGATTAGGGCCTGAATTAAAGTGGTATTTGTGTGAAAGGGGAAAAGGGGTCAGATGCCAGAGCTATGGAGCATGGAGATTGAAATAGCAAGCCATGTCAATTAGCTATATTCAGTGAGGGAGAATAAAGCATCTAGGGTAATGATGAGATGATGAACCTGTAACACTAGAAAGATAAAGGTGTTTGGGACAGAAATAAATAAGCCAGGGAGAGAGGAGGGTTTAGGGAGAAATCCTGGGCTCAGTATTAAATATGTTAAGTTTAATTTATCTCCAGGATATCTAATTTGAAAGGTCCAAGGTAATTGGTGACATAGAACCAGTTTCAGTTAAAAAATAAAACTCTGTGTCATATGTTCAATGCATTCGGTTGTGAAACAAATTGATTTCAGGTCTCTTGGTAGCCAAGAACCTAGAAGTTTGATTTTTACTCAGTTAATATGTGGTTTGGACGGAATGAAAAACAGGATGAAAAGGTTAAGATACCTGGTTTCTTATTGGAGATCTGGAGACAATGAAATGGAGGTGAGAGTTGGCTAGAAAGTATTGGAAGAAAATCAGGAAACACTGAGGAGAGAAGAAAAATGAATAGTTTTGTGACAGAAAGACAAAAGTGAAATGGTCCCTACCTTCAGGAAACTTACATTCTAATGAGGGGGATGGCATAATAAGCATAATGGGGGCTTGGTCAATGGGAGCCTGGGCAACAAGCTCTGCCATCCACATGGGAGAGACAGGGGACGTTGCTTCCAGAAAGTTGTGAGCATGTGTAGAAGAGGACCATGTTTCCCAGTCTGGAGCACACAGACACCCTGGGGCTGATTCCAGTGCACTAACTACTGGTGAAGGGATAGGCTTTTGATGGTGTGTTTAGCCAGAGCTGGGGTTCATTTAAAAGACACAGGCTGCCCAAAATGAATCTCTTCCTTCTTCCTTCCTGAGTGCAATGGAGACAAGGAGATAGAGAGACAGAGAATAATATAGAGAAGGATGGAGAGAAAGAGAAGGAAAGACAGACAGAGACAGAGAGAGAGAGAGAAAGAGACAGTCAAAGACAAAGAGAGAGAGACAGAGACAGAATCAGAGAGAGAGACAGAGACAGTGAGAGATAGAGGCAGATAGTTAAGAGATGTTGTAAACCATGCATTGGAGGCCTTGGGCTACCCACCAGGACTCCTTATGTAGTCCATGAACATGAACTTCGATTCTTAGTCTCTTTGCCTTTGCTCTTTCTTATTTTAAGTGAAGGAATTTCGGGGAAATCTGACCTTGTGAACTGAAATTTGGGAGTTGAAAACAGATTCAGGATTTTCCAGAAGCTGGATTAGTGACAGGCAAAGCCCTACCTGTTTGATTCATCATGTATTGAAGGCAGCCAAGTAGGAACCGTAACAATTTATTTATTCATTGGCTCTGTCAAATTTAGTTGTGTGACGCTTAATCCTGTTTGCCTTAGTTTTCTCATCTGTAAAATGGGCTAGGAAAGGAAACAACAAACCCCAAAGGGGGTCACAGAGAGTTGGACATGACTGAAAAATTACTGAACAACAGCTCTGCCAGATTCAGAAGTGAATTTGGTGATGGTAAATGCTGTATGGAACCTCTTTTAAGTTTGAGCCCAGTATCCACAGAAACTGATGTAAGACAAGAAAAAATGTGATCTCTTTTGTTGAGGGGAAACACTTTGTAGCTTTTATATCTGTATCTTCACAGTCAATCAATAAGCATTTATTAAATGCCAACAGTGTGCAGGCATTATGCTAAACACTAAGAATACAGAGAACCAAAAGACAATCTCTGTCCTCCAGGTGTTTTTAATCTAACAAGATGTTTATAGAATAAATAGAAAATAATGAAAAGAGGGAAGATACTGAGACTAAGAGAGTTTGGGAAAGGCTTCCTGTAAAAGTTAAGATCTTGGCTGTTCTCAGTGATTCGGTGATACAAAGCAATCTCAATAGACTCTGGATAGAAAATGCTATCTGCAAACAGAAAAGGAACTAGGGAGATTTATTGTAAATCAACATATGCTATATTCACTTCTTTTTTCTATGTTTTTTTCCTTCTCCCGTGGTTTTCTACTTTTGCTCTGATTTTTTTCTTCCAGAATGAGTGTGTATTTAAAAAATAAATAAGTTGAAAAGTGGGTGCAAAATAAACAATTTTTTTTAAAAAGTTAAGATCTTAATTGGGATTTGAATTGAAGGTAGGAAAGTTCAGATAAAGAGATGAGAAGGGAAGACTTTGCAGGCACATGAGGCAGAAAAAATTCCAGGAGCCAAGAAATGGAATGTTCTTTTCCTGGAACAGTCAATGTCATGTGGCAGAAAAAAAGAAAGTAACCCAGGGTTATTAAAGGCTTTGAACACCAGAGCATTTTATATTTGGCCTTGGGGGTAATAGGGAGCCATTGGAAATTATTAAGTGTGTGTGGGTGACATGATCAGATTTGCTTTAGAAAAATGATTGGTGAAAAAAAATTAAAATAAATAAATAAATAAATAGAAGAAAAGAAAAATGACTGGTGCCTGTAAATATTACAGTAAACATCCCTTTGTGATGGCTGCTTGATGTTTATTGGCTAAATGAAACTGAGGTGCTAATCACTGGTGCTTCATTCTTTTCCCTCCTAGTTGTGTTTATGACTCTCCAGACTTTACCACCAATCAATTTAACAAACATTTATTAAGTGCCTACTGTGTGCCAATTGGGGCACTTAGGTGGCAAAGTGGAAAGCATGCTGGGCCTAAAATCAGAAAGACTCATCTTCCTGACATTTATCAGCTATGTGACCCTGGGCAAATCACTTCACCCTATATCTCTCGGTTTCCACATTTGTAAAATAAGCTGGAGAAGGAAATGGCAAACTACTCTTGTATCTCTGCCAAAAAAATCCCCCAAATCTGGTCACAAAAGAGTTTGATTGAACAACAAAAATGTGCCAATCATTATGCTAAGTTTTGGTGATAAAAAGGAAGGCAAAAACCAGCTCCCGCTTCAAGGAGTTCACAATCCAAGGGAGGGTGCAAATTTATATACAAACAAGACATACTGTACACACAAAGTGACATCTCTTCCCTCCCCTTTTCAACTCCCTTTTATGCACAGTATCATCTTCTCCCATTAGGATATAAGATCTTTGAGGGCAGGGGCTGTCTTTTTTCTTGTACTATATCCCCGGTCCTTAACCCAGTGGGGACAAATAGTAAGTATTTAATAAATCCCTCTTCTCTGTCTCAATATGTGCCTATTAACATTAAGTAAAACTACCAGGATGGGGGCTTGAGCTCCCAGTCATATAGAAGAATTACCCTGACTCCCTCAGTGCCTGAAAGACAGATGTATAATATATACAACCAGTACCTGATTGATTGAAGCCCCCCTCTGAAACAAGCAGTCACCCATCTCCTGCTTGAAGGCCTTCAGGCCTGGGGAGCTCATCTCCACCTCCGTGAGCAGCCCATTCCACTTGGGGCAGCTCAAATGATTAGAATGGCATTCCTCAGGACGAGTCCCAGATGTAGCCCTTTGTGATTTCTGTCCATTTCTCCTCTTAATAGCCCCTTTGGGCCAAGCAAGAGAAGTCCAATTCTTCTTACAAGTGACAGCCTTTCAAATATTGAAAGATGGTTATATTCCCCCTGAGCCTTCTCTTAGCCAGGCTAAGCATTCCCTGTTTCTTCAGGTCATTCTTATATGGCACAGACTCGAAACCCTTTGCCATCCTGACTGGCCTACCATCTTGGATCTTCTCCAGCATATTGACATCCTGCCCAGAATTGAACAATCCTCCAGATGGAGTCTGGCCAGGGAAAAAAGAAATAGGGTTTCCATCTGCTTAGACCTAGACATAGATCTTTTAAAAAGAAGCACCCTAAGGCTGGATTTATTTTCTTGGCTGCTATATCACACCTGATTTAGGTTGGCCTTGTGGTCCACTAAAACTGTCAGATCTTTTTTTGGTGTATTATTATTTAGCTACATCTTCTCCATCCTTGTACGTTTGAAGTTGATTTTTTTTTTAAATCTAAGTATAAGAACTGATTGTTTGTTTGCAGAAAACATCTATCTCTATTTCATTTCATCTTCTTAGAATCAGTCCAACAGTTCAGCCTATGAAGATCCTCCCCAATCTTGACTGTTCAAACCATTATCAACTTTTCTTTGAGTTGAATGATTCAGCCAATTCTAGTCCAGCTAATCTCTCATTTTGGTCTTTGAGCTTTCCTGATTCCTTCAAGACTTGGTTCAAATCAAATCCACCTTCAGATTTTGAACTTTTCCAGCTCCCTCCCCCACTCTGCCATGCCTTTCTCTTTGATATCAATTGCCCTCTACTTGATATATCTTATATGTTTACTCTAATTTTACATGGCATCTCTCCTATTCATCTGTGAACTTCTTGAAGGCAGGGACTGTTTTATTTTTTTTTCGTTCTTTAAAAATTAAAGCTTTTTATTTTCAAACATATGCACAGATAATTTTCAACTTTCATCCTTGCAAAACCTTTTGTTCCAATTTTCCCCTCCTTTCCTTCTACCCCCTCCCCTATATGACAATCCAATATATGTTTAAACTATGTAATTCTTCTCTACATATTTCCACAATTATCATGCTGCACAAGAAAAATCGAATCAAAAAGGGGAAAAATGAGAAAGAAAACAACAACAAAACGTTATGTTGGATGCCATGCTCAGTCCCCATAGTTCTCTCTCTCTGGGTGCAGATGGCTCACTTCACCACAAGATCATTGGAACCAGCCTGAATTATCTCATTGTTCAAAAGAGCCACGTCCATCAGAATCGATCATCATATAATCTTGTTGTTGCCGTGTACAATGATCTCCTGTCTCTCAGCATCGGGTCATGTAAGTCTCTCCAGACCTCTCTGAAATCATCCTGATGGTTTTTTTTTTTACAGAACAATAATATTCCATAACATTTATATACCACAATTTATTCAGGCATTCTCCAGCTGATGGGCATCTACTCAGTTTCCAGTTTCTTGCTACAAACATTTCTGCACATGTGGATCCCTTTCCCTCCTTTAAGGTCTCTTTAGGATACAGATCCAATAGAGATGCTGCTGGATCAAAGGGTATGCACAGTTTCCACATTGCCCTGTTGAAGGCAAAACCTGTCAATCCAGATCTTTGGTGTCTTCATTTAGAAAACCTTAACTACATTCCCAGCCCCTAACTAATGTCTAACTGTCTTTTAAGGCTTAACTCAAGTCCAAGTAATTCTAGGAAGTCTCCCCAATTAGAACAATTTCTCCTTCCCCAGATCACTTGGAACATCTCTTTTGCCCTGAATCTGCTCAGTTAACTTTTCCTGTATAATGCCTTGTCTCCCCAAGTGGTGTGGACACTATCTGCAGACAGGAGTCTTGCATTATATTTTATTATTTTCCTAAAAAGTTTAATAGATTGTAATAAATAGATACCCAGGAAAATGGGAGTAGTCCTGGAATGGGAGTCAAGAGTTCCAATTTTCCTGTCAAATAACTGTGTGACCTTGAACCAACCCCCCTCCCACCCCTGGTCTCATTTCTCCATCTATAAAACTGGGTCTAGCAAATTGTACACTCTTCTCAGCCCCAAGGAGATCTGCATTTGAATCTTGCCTGGAACTCTTGCTATAAAAACAATTCGATAGAGGGCAAATCCCCTCTCTGAAGCCCAGAGTTCTCATTGATCAATCAATCATTGAATTGGTAAATTTTTATTAAGCACCTACTATGTGCTAGTGTAGGGATAAGAAGAAAAGCAAAAGATAGTCCCCTAACTCAAGGAGCTCACATTCTAAAGAGGAAAAGGACAGGTAAACAGCTACCTCACAGGGATGCATTTATTAAGCACCTACTATGTGCCAAGCCCTGTGCTAAGTGCTGAGTGGCATGTGCTAATAAATGGAAATTGTTCTATATAAATAAAAGATATTAATGTAATATTATCAGAGAGGCAGCAGAGGACTGGGCCTAAAGATTGCTGTGGGTTATATTGACTGCATTTGAAAATGTAATATTAAAAAAAAGAAAATGTAATATTATTTATTCTTGATTGCATTCTTATTTATTCTGTTAAATGTTTCCCACTTACATTTTAATCTGATTCAGCCCCCCGGAGAGTGTTGTGAGTCTCATTCAGTTACAGGCCACATGTTTGTCATCTTTGGGACCATGGATGAGAGCTGATCCTGAGACTAGGTAGACCAGAACTCCAGTTACGCCTCATGACCTTGTATGACCCTGGGCATCCTGGGATCCTCAGGAAGTT